>NW_027077844.1:0-168000 GCF_963930625.1 Muntiacus reevesi
CTCTTGATCAGCTTTCCTATTTCCCTGAGCCTCTTTTTCTTGCCCCTTTTGGTGACTCTTGCAGTGGATGACAGCTAATTTTGCAGGAAGTTTGACTGCCTCCAGGAGCCTGAGAATGAGCTCTTTGTGTTTATTAGCAGAGCTTCGGGCAC
The DNA here is from genome assembly GCF_963930625.1 of Muntiacus reevesi. NCBI lineage: Eukaryota > Metazoa > Chordata > Mammalia > Artiodactyla > Cervidae > Muntiacus > Muntiacus reevesi. The sequence goes on from NW_027077844.1 coordinate 153, forward strand.
TGAGCATCCCTCTTTCTTTCCAAATTGCTGCACGGGCATGCAGAATGAGGAAAGCATACTTAGAGTCCATACACACATTAATCCTCTTTCCTTCTCCTAACTCCAAAGCTCTTGTCAGGGCAAAAATTCAGCTTTCTGGGCTGAGGTGTCTGGGGAAAGAGACCCACTTTCCTTAGTTTCTTCCAGGCTCACTACAGCATATCCTGCTTTCCTCTCTCCCTTTTCTACAAAACTGCTGCCATCTGTGTGCCAGTTTTCCTCTGGGTCAGATAAAGGTGTCTCTGATAGGTCCCGGCGAGAAGAGTATAACTCGTCTGTGATTTGTAGGCATTGGTGATCCAGAGGGGAGGTAGGGAGATCTGGCAGAAAGGTTGCTGGATTTAAAGTCTGGCAGACCCTCAACTTTATTTCTGGAGTGTCAAGGAGGAGGGCTTGGTATTGGGTGATCTTTCCCCCTGTCATCCACCTGTCCCCTTTCGTTTCCAAGACTGCTTGCACCCGGTGTGGCGTATACACTGTGGTGGGCTGACCCAGGGTCAGCTTAGATGCCTCCTTAACCATAAGAGCGGTGGCTGCTACTGCCCGGAGGCAAGTGGGCCACCCTCTGGCCACCTCATCTAGTTATATTGAGAGATAAGCCACAGGCTGTAATACGGGCCCCATCATCTGCTCTAACACCCCAAGAGCAGTTCCTATCCTTCCAGAAACATAGAGTCTAAAAGGCTTCTCCAGGTTGGGGAGGCCTAAAGCTGGGGCTGTAGTGATGGACTCTTTTAGGGCATTAAAGGCCACCTTGCAGGTCTCATGCCAGTCGAGTGGCTCTTCCTCTTTCCCCCTTAAATTTTCATATAGGGGTCTGGCCAGATTGCCATAATTAGGAATCCAGATCCTGCAAAACCCGGTACTTCCTAAAAATCCCCTAAGCTGTTGTTTTGTTTGGGGGTACGGGGTATTTAAGATGAGGGATCTCCCCTCGGGGTCAGGCATTCTTTTTCTCTCCGTAATTATAAATCCAAGGTATTTTACTTGGGTTAAGCTAATCTGAGCCTACTTGGGGGATACTCGATAACCCTTTTCATACAGGAAAGTTAGCATTTTAAATAGTGTCCATTTGAGAGCTGGTAAAATCTGGCCTAGCTATGAGCAAGTCATCCACATACTGTATTAGACTACTGTTTGTTAAAGTTAATTCCCATAGTTCTCTCCCCAAGGAAGTCCCGAAGATATGAGGGCTGTCCCTAAACCCTTGGGGTAGTCGAGTCCAGTCGAGAGTTGTATGGTCTCTCTTGTTTCCAAGTCCCGCCACTCAAAAGCAAAGAGTTTTTGGGATTCAGGATGGAGAGGAATGCAAAAGAAAGCACCTTGAAGGTCCAAGACTGAGAAGTACTTGGCATTTCCTGGGACTTGGGATAGGAGGGTATATGGGTTTGGGACTATGGGGTGGATGGGAACCACAGCTTCATTAACAGCTCTTAGATCCTGGACGAATCGGTAAGATCCATGTGGTTTTTCAACGGGCAAGATTGGGGTTTTGCATGGGGACTCACAGCTGATTCGAGTTCCAGTATCTAGGTATTTGTTAACTAAAGGTTTAAGACCCTCAAGAGCTACTGGTTTTAAGGGATATTGTCTTTTCCAGGGCTAGGGAGCATTTGGTCTCAGAGAAATCTTTACTGGTGGAACATTTATGGCTAAACCAGGGCTGGAGACATCCCACACCTGGGGATTGACATCATCTACACAAGGGACAGACTCCTCCTTTTCTACCTCTGACTGTAAATATTCAGACATAGGCAAAGAAAATTATCGACTTCTACCTTTGTGTCCCCAAGTCTCTCTGGTTTGGAGGCGAAAGTATTATTGTCAAAATGGAAAATTTGGAAGCTGCAACCATGAAAAATTTAAAGAGTCACGCAGAGGCTAGTCACTCTAAGCTAACCCCTAAGACTTTTATTGACTGATTTCTAGCTTCTCTTCTTTAACCTTTTTTATCTACAGTAATCCTGTGTGTTCCTTTTAGTTAGGGATTCATTTTTAGACTATCCTGACTCTTCCACTACGTTCCAGTTTTGGGTCTGATACACATAGAGATGTGCCAAGTGCTTCCTGAATACGATAGAACATATTTTATATTTAAAATACTTCCATGCTTATGTAGTGAGTCAATGATTTTAAGTTTATTTGTTACACATTTCAATGTAAAAGTCAATGTGTGAACTAACATATTTACGACTTGGAAAAGTTGGCTTTTTTTTGCTGTGTGTTTGAACTCCTCACCCGACCAAAGGTCATGGAGAGGTCTATTGTTTTTCTAAAATGGTTATAGTGTTGTTTATTTTCTGGTAATTGAATTAGGGTGTGAGTTGCAAAGCCTGTGTTTCTGTTCATTTCATTCCATCTGTTCGGGTTTCTTTCTCTCTCCTGAGTCAGACAGTAATTTCCCATTGGTTGTCCAGTTACCAAGTTTGGTGTCCATGCATCCGTGCTGGTCTCTCCATACATGACCGGGTGTCCTGTGAAACACTAAGCTTAATTTATTTGGAAATGACCTAGCTGTTCAATACACTGTCATCACTCAGTTGAGCAGAGGGAGAGAAATTCAAGTGACAAAAATCCAGAGAAGGTAGTGTCAGAGCGCCCCGGCGTGGCATGCGTGCAGAGGGTTGGGGGGAGGGGGGCGGGGCGCGGATCGCGGAAATCTCAGGTGTCCTCCCACCCTGGACCTCTCCAGGCCCGTCGCTGCTGAGTGGCCTCCCCCCGCCCCCATCGCTTTGGCTGCTCAGGGCCGGGTGGTCTCTGCAGCTGCCCGGCATCCTGCCCGAGGCCCCCCCTGCCCACACGCTGTCTTCCAGTCTCTCTCTGAACCCTCGACTCTTTCTGCCTCTGTCTCACCTGGCGTGGGTGTGTGCGAGTGCATGTCCGTGTCGCTGGTTGTCGCTCGTCTGCTCTCCCAGGAAGGTCCTGTGCTGGGCCCGTGACCTGGGGGCAGGGCAGGCCTCGGTAGGGCGAAATGGCGGGGCTGAGGTGCTCCAGGGGGTTTGCACAGCCAGCAAGATGGGCGCCTGGGGCCCCGGCTGGGCTGCCCCTAATTCCCAGGAAGCTCCGGGGACCGCGGACCCGGGCCGAAGCCCCGCTCGTCCGGAGCCACGTGACCCTGAGCAGCGAACGGGATGGTGGGGGGCAGCGGGTGAGGGGGTACCGAGATGTCCTCGCTGCTCTACCCACCCCCCTCCCCCCACCCCAGGTTCCGCAGGCACTCCAGTCTCCGGCCGGCCGGGCCAGACGGGTGCTGGCCGGGGTTGGCGGTGTGCGGGGCCGTGGCGCCCTCCGCTGTCCCCCGAGCTGCCGGCCCTGGTTGGTCGGAGTCCAGTCGGGGTCGTGCGGCTCAAGTGCAGCGTGCGCCAGCTCGAGAGCTGTGGCCCCAGGCCCGAAGGGCAGGTCAGAATGCAAGGGAGGCGCAACGCGGAGCTCTTTGGGCGCCTGACAGCCGCCTAGGTCTAAGGCCATAGCACCCTGAACGTGCCCTATCTCCTCTGATCTGGGAAATTGAGTAGGGCCGGGCCTGGTCAGTACTTGCATGGGAGACCGCCTTGTAGTTAGGCGGTTTTGTGATTTTTCTGAATGCCTACTTCAGAAAGTTAGAATCGGATGACTGCACACAGGAAAACGAATAATGTTTTCACACATAACCTTAAGAATCCAGCAGCTGGTCATTCTTTTTCCTGTCCAAACACAGCTAACTGGAAGTCAGTTGCAGTAAGTTCTACTGACTTAAGACCCTCATCCCTAACGGAAGGTATATAGGAAAACCCATAATATATATAAATAAACATGAAAGATAGAAAGATGAGAAAAAAAAATTCTCAGTGACATCTTAGTTGGTATATGAAACACGATGATTATGATAGCACAACCCATAATCAAGTCCAGGCCATGGAAGCCTGTGACTTTCACTGAGTGTTGGCTTCCCTTTCAGCTGAGATTGTAAAAAGTGCTTTGTAAAATCCTGAGGTTTGAAGCACTACTAACCTCCCGAAGAGACTGCAATCAGAAGGCTTTCTAGAATATCCTGACGCTGTGGTGAGCTCAAGCAATATATTCTGCAGAGGTCGGAAGACAGACATGTTGGGAAGTGGGGATGACTTCTACTGCACTTAGGGAGAAAGGGCATGTACATGTGGAGAAGCAACACCTCAGTGACGGAATCTTTAAAGACTCCATACATGGAAAAGTAAATGGCAACCCACTCCAGTATTCTTGCTTGGAAAAATCCATGGACAGAGGAGTCTGGCGGGCTGAAGTCCACGGGATTCCATGACTGATCGTGTGTGCACGAGGGTGGAGGGAGACGGGTTGGTAGCAAGAAACTGGTAGAAGTAAAAAATAAGAAAAAATATAAAATAAAGACTCGATAAATATGACAACGACTGGCAGGAAGAAACCTTCAGAAGTGCCTTCTCAGACCTCCCGTCAGAAGCACAAGCGTAATAAAGACACTGAGTTTTCACGGTCTCACACAAAATTAGACTGGCTTATGACAATGGGCAGAGAGGCTCCTCTAAGACATCGGGGCTGGGCTTTACTGGAGGATGCACATCGATTGAGTGCATGGCTATGTGTTATGGAAATATGTCTTACTGGCAGGGTGAATGCATCTTCTTGAAGCACACAGCAAATAACACTACAAATTCAAGGAACTTGGCTACAATGACAATAGCTGATTTCATGTTGGCTACTGCTTGGCAGAGCTGGGTTCGCCTCTCCCATTAAGTACCTCAGTGGCCAGCTGTGAATGTAGCCATTAGTTTCTCACTTAGAAACCGAACCTAATACTTGCCATGTACACTAGCGCAAGAACAGTGAAAGCTCCACGGAGAAGCAAGTCAGACAGACATGCTTCTGTTTTCTCACAGAAGCTGCTTATGACCGGCCCTGCTCACAGACAGATAGCTAATGCCAAGTGGATAGACAGTTATGCAGATATTCTTTAGCAACTGAGTGACCAGGGAAGCCCTACTAGCTCAGTTGGTAAAGAATCTGCCTGCAACGCAGGAGAGCCCGCTTTCAGTCCTGGGTCGGGAAGATCCCCTGGAGAAGGGATATGCTACCCACTCCAGTATTCTGGCCTAGAGAATTCCACGGACTCTATAGTCCATGGGGCCGCAAAGAGTCAGGCACAAACTGAGCCACTTTCACCTGCAAATGCGGAGATTACTAAGAACAAGAAATGTGGTAACAGATCTAGTACCTCTGACAAGCTCATGAGTGAGTACTATAAATATACAGAATCAGCTTTGTCCTGCATAGTTATTACCATCCTGTATTTGCTTTGAAAGGAGTTGAGCTAGTCTTGTGAAAGCGGAATGATTCTTTACCAACTGAGCCATAAGGAAAGCCCACTACTACTGGAGTGGGTAGCCTATCCCTTCTCCAGCGGATCTTCCTGACCCAGGAACTGAACCAGGGTCTCCTGCCTGAGTAACACATATTGGGTAAAAATCGGTGAGGGAGCATTACTATGGACATTGATTGGTAAACTCAGTTTTCCTTGTCCACATGGCTAGCGGAGGAGAAATAAACGTTGGCATGCATTTAAAAAATTCTTCTGATACTATATATAAAATTTACTAGTTCTCTGCAGAAGTCTTGAATGAAGCAGAGATATTGTCATTAGATTGCTTTGGTCATATCCATCTTATCCACATTTATTTTTAAAAGTCACATAGTGTGGCCTCAAATACTTGAAGACACGACAAAAGGTTTCTTTGGTCTCCATTCTAAACTGGATCGTGAGAAGGCAGTGGATCAGCATAATGCAGGAGCTCAAGATATTTTTGGCAAAAACTTGACTAGTCTGTTTAATGATATGGAAGAATGAGTTAAGGGGGGCAGCACGAAACAGAAGGCCATGCTAGAAGTACACAAGACCTTGTTTGGTACGTCCAAACATGACTTTTTCTTTCAATTGAAGGATAGTTGCTTTACAGAATTTTGTTGCCAAACATCAGCATGAATGAGCCACAGGTATACATATGTCTCCTCCCTCCTGAAGCTCTCTCCCATTTCCCTCCCCATTCCACCCCTAGCTTGTTGCAGAGCCCCTGAGTCATACAGCAAATTTCATTGGCATCTGTTTTTACGTAAGGTAATATATTTTCATGATACTCTGCATACATCTGACCCTCTCCTTTCTCCCCCTTGCCCATGTCCATAAGTCTGTTCTCTACATCTGTGACTCCTTTGCTGCCCTGCAAATAATTTCATCAGTACCACCTTTAGTTCAAGCATTTTTTTCCCCCCAAGCATTACTTATTTCTTATTCCAGTCTTACTGTCTTTAGTGTGAGACTGATTTCGAAACTGATATGAAAGTCTTATTCTCAGCATGGAAAATTTGGAAGATGCAACATGGAAAATTTAAAAAGTCACGCAGAGGCTAGCCACTCTGAGCTAACCCCTAAAACATTTATTGACTGATTTCTAGTTTCTCTTCTTGAACCTTTTTTATCTACAATAATCCTGTGTATTCCTTTTAGTTAGGGATTCATTTTTAGACTATCCTGACTCTTCAACTAACTTCCAGTTTTAGGTCTCATACAGTGAGACATGTGCCAAATACTTCCTGGATACTATAGAACATATTTTATGTTTAAAATGCTTCCAGGCTTATGTAGTGAGTCAATGATTTTAAGTTTATTTGTTACACATTTCAATGTAAAAGTCAATGTGTGAACTAACATATTCCCGATTTGGAAAAGGTGGCTTTTTTGTCGTGTGCTAGAACTCCTCACCCGACCAAAGGTCATGGAGAAGTCTATTGTTTTTCTAAAATGGTTATAGTGTTGTTGGTTTTTTTTTTTTTTTTTAATTGAATTAGGGTTTGAGTTGCAAAGTTTGTGTTTCTGTTCATTTCATTCCATCTTTTCGGGGTTCTTTCTCTCTCCTGAGTCAGACAGTAATTTCCCATTGGTTGTCCAGTTACCAAGGTTGGTGTCCATGCATCCGTGCTGGTCTCTGCATTCATGTCCGGGTGTCCTGTGAAACACTAAGCTTAATTTATTTGGAAATGACCTAGCTGTTCAATACACTGTCATCACTCATTTGAGCACAAGGATAGAAATTCAGGTGACCAAACTCCGGAGAAGCTAGTGTCAGAGCGCCCCGGCCTGGTGTGCGTGCAGGGGGTTGGGAGGACGGGGGCAGGGCGCGGAGCAAGGAGATCTCAGGTGCCCTCGCACCCTGGGCCTCTCCAGGCCTGCCCCTACTCAGCGGCTTCCCCCTGCCCCCATCGCATTCGCTTCTCAGGGCCGGGTGGCCTCTGCAGCTGCCCAGCATCCTGCCCGAGTCCCCCCCTGCCCACAAGCTGTCTTCGAGTCTCTCTCTGAGCCCTCGTCTCTTTCTGCCTCTGTCTCACCTGGCGTGGGTGCGTGCGAGTGCCTGTCCGTGTGCCTGGCTTTCGCTTGCCTGCTCTCTCAGGAAAGACTTGTGCTAGGCCGGCAGTGTGGGGGCAGGACGGGTCTCGGTAGGGCGAAAAGGCGGGGCTGAGGCACTCCAGGGGGTTGGGGCAGCGGGCAGGATGTGCGCCTGGGGCCCCGGCTGGGCTGCCCCTAAGCCCGCAGGAGGCTCCGGGGACTGCGGCCCCGGGCCGAAGCCCCGCTCGTCCGGAGCCACGTCACCCTGAGCAGCGAACGGGATGGTGGGGGGCAGGGGGTGAGGGGGCACCGAGACGTCCTCGCTGCTCTACCCAACCCACCTCCCCCCACCCCAGGTCCCGCAGGTATGCAAGGACCCGGCCGGGCCAGACGGGTGCTGGCCGGGGCTGGCGGTGTGCGGGGCCATGGCGCCCTCCGCTGGCCCCTGAGCTGCCGGCACTGGTTGGTCGGAGTCCAGTCGCGGGTCGTGCGGCTCAAGTGCGGCGCGCGCCAGCTCGAGAGCTGTGACCCCAGGCCCGAAGGGCAGGTCAGACCGCAAGGGAGGCGCAACGCGGAGCTCTTGGGGCGCCTGACAGCCGCCTCGGTCTAAGGCCATAGCACCCTGAACGTGCCCTATCTCCTCTGATCTGGGAAATTGAGTAGGGCCGGGCCTGGTCAGTACTTGCATGGGAGACCGCCTTGTAGTTAGGCGGTTTTGTGATTTTTCTGAATGCCTACTTCAGAAAGTTAGAATCGGATGACTGCACACAGGAAAACGAATAATGTTTTCACACATAACCTTAAGAATCCAGCAGCTGGTCATTCTTTTTCCTGTCCTAACACACCTAACTGGAAGTCAGGTGCAGTAAGTTCTACTGACTTAAGAACCTCATCCCTAATGGAGGATATATAGGAAAACCCATAATATATCTAAATAAACATGAAAGATAGAACGATGAGTAAAAAAAAATTCTCAGTGACATCTTAGTTGATATATGAAACACGATGATTATGAAAGCACAACCCATAATCAAGTCCAGGCCATGGAAGCCTGTGACTTTCACTGAGTGTTGACTTCCCTTTCAGCTGAGGTTGTAAAAAGTGCTTTGTAAAATCCTGAGGTTTAACACTTGTAACCCCCTGAAGAGACTGCAATCAGAAGGCTTTCTAGAATATCCTGATGCTGTGGTGAACTCAAGCAATACATTCTGCAGAGGTCGGAAGACAGACATGTTGGGAAGTGGGGATGACTTCTACTGCACTTAGGGAGAAAGGGCATATACAAGTTGAGAAGCAACACCTCAGTGACGGAATCTTTAAAGACTCCATACATGGAGAAGGAAATGGCAACCCACTCCAGTATTCTTGGCTGGAAAAATCCATGGACAGAGGAGTCTGGCGGGCTGAAGTCCACGGGATTCCATGACTGATCGTGTGTGCACGAGGGTGGAGGGAGACGGGTTGGTAGCAAGAAACTGGTAGAAGTAAAAAATAAGAAAAAATATAAAATAAAGACTCGATAAATATGACAATGACTGGCAGGAATAAACCTTCAGAAGTGCCTTCTCAGACCTCCCGTCAGAAGCACAAGCGTAAAAAAGACACTGAGTTTTCACGGTCTCACACAAAATTAGACTGGCTTATGACAATGGGCAGAGAGGCTCCTCTAAGACATCGGGGCTGGGCTTTACTGGAGGATGCACATCGATTGAGAGCATGGCTATGTGTTATGGAAATATGTCTTACTGGCAGGGTGAATGCATCTTCTTGAAGCACACAGCAAATAACACTACAAATTCAAGGAACTTGGCTACAATGACAATAGCTGATTTCATGTTGGCTACTGCTTGGCAGAGCTGGGTTCGCCTCTCCCATTAAGTACCTCAGTGGCCAGCTGTGAATGTAGCCATTAGTTTCTCACTTAGAAAACGTACATGTGCACTAGCGCAAGAAGAGTGAAAGCTCCACGGAGAAGCAAGTCAGAAAGACATGCTTCTGTTTTCTCACAGAAGCTGCTTATGACCGGCCCTTCTCACAGACAGATTGCTAATGCCAAGTGGATAGACAGTTATGCAGATATTCTTTAGCAACTGAGCGACCAGGGAAGCCCTACTAGCTCAGTTGGTAAAGAATCTGCCTGCAACACAGGAGACCCCGCTTTCAGTCCTGGGTCGGGAAGATCCCCTGGAGAAGGGATAGGCTACCCACTCCAGTATTCTGGCCTAGAGAATTCCACGGACTCTATAGTCCATGGGGCCGCAAAGAGTCAGGCACGATCTGAGCCACTTTCACCTGCACATGCGGATATTACTTAGAAAAAGAAATGTAGTAACAGGTCTAGTACCTCTGTGAAGCTCATGAGTGAGTACTATAAATATACAGAATCAGCTTTGTCCTGCATAGTTATTACCATCCTGTATTTGCTTTGAGAGGAGTTGAGCTAGTCTTATGAAAGCGGAATGATTCTTTACCAACTGAGCCACAAGGAAAGCCCACTACTACTGGAGTGGGTAGCCTATCCCTTCTCCAGCGGCTCTTCCTGACCCAGGAACTGAACCAGGGTCTCCTGCCGGAGTAACACATATTAGGTAAAAATCGGTGAGGGAGCATAACTATGGACATTGATTGGTAAACTCAGTTTTCCTTGTCCACATGGCTAGCGGAGGAGAAATAAACGTTGGCATGCATTTAAAAAATTCCTCTCATATTATATATAAAATTTACTAGTTCTCTGCAGAAGTCTTTCCTGAAGCACAGATATTGTCATTAGATTGCTTTAGTCATATCCGTCTTATCCACATTTATTTTTAAAAGTCACATAGTGTGGCCTCAAATACTTGAAGACACGACAAAAGGTTTCTTTGGTCTCCATTCTAAACTGGATCGTGAGAAGGCAGTGGATCAGCATAATGCAGGAGCTCAAGATATTTTTGGCAAAAACTTGACTAGTCTGTTTAATGATATGGAAGAATGAGTTAAGGGGGGCAGCACGAAACAGAAGGCCATGCTAGAAGTACACAAGTCCTTGTTTGGTACGTCCAAACATGACTTTTTCTTTCAATTGAAGGATAGTTGCTTTACAGAATTTTGTTGCCAAACATCAGCATGAATGAGCCACAGGTATACATATGTCTCCTCCCTCCTGAAGCTCTCTCCCATTTCCCTCCCCATTCCACCCCTAGCTTGTTGCAGAGCCCCTGAGTCATACAGCAAATTTCATTGGCATCTGTTTTTACGTAAGGTAATATATTTTCATGATACTCTGCATACATCTGACCCTCTCCTTCCTCCCCCTTGCCCATGTCCATAAGTCTGTTCTCTACATCTGTGACTCCTTTGCTGCCCTGCAAATAATTTCATCAGTACCACCTTTAGTTCAAGCATTTTTTTCCCCCCAAGCATTACTTATTTCTTATTCCAGTCTTACTGTCTTTAGTGTGAGACTGATTTCGAAACTGATATGAAAGTCTTATTCTCAGCATGGAAAATTTGGAAGATGCAACATGGAAAATTTAAAAAGTCACGCAGAGGCTAGCCACTCTGAGCTAACCCCTAAAACATTTATTGACTGATTTCTAGTTTCTCTTCTTGAACCTTTTTTATCTACAATAATCCTGTGTATTCCTTTTAGTTAGGGATTCATTTTTAGACTATCCTGACTCTTCAACTAACTTCCAGTTTTAGGTCTCATACAGTGAGACATGTGCCAAATGCTTCCTGAATACTATAGAACATATTTTATGTTTAAAATGCTTCCAGGCTTATGTAGTGAGTCAATGATTTTAAGTTTATTTGTTACACATTTCAATGTAAAAGTCAATGTGTGAACTAACATATTCCCGATTTGGAAAAGGTGACTTTTTTTGTCGTGTGCTAGAACTCCTCACCCGACCAAAGGTCATGGAGAAGTCTATTGTTTTTCTAAAATGGTTATAGTGTTGTTGGTTTTTTTTTTTTTTTTTAATTGAATTAGGGTTTGAGTTGCAAAGTTTGTGTTTCGGTTCATTTCATTCCATTTTTTCGGGGTTCTTTCTCTCTCCTGAGTCAGACAGTAATTTCCCATTGGTTGTCCAGTTACCAAGGTTGGTGTCCATGCATCCGTGCTGGTCTCTGCATTCATATCCGGGTGTCCTGTGAAACACTAAGCTTAATTTATTTGGAAATGACCTAGCTGTTCAATACACTGTCATCACTCATTTGAGCACAAGGATAGAAATTCAGGTGACCAAACTCCGGAGAAGCTAGTGTCAGAGCGCCCCGGCCTGGTGTGCGTGCAGGGGGTTGGGAGGACGGGGGCAGGGCGCGGAGCAAGGAGATCTCAGGTGCCCTCGCACCCTGGGCCTCTCCAGGCCTGCCCCTACTCAGCGGCTTCCCCCTGCCCCCATCGCATTCGCTTCTCAGGGCCGGGTGGCCTCTGCAGCTGCCCAGCATCCTGCCCGAGTCCCCCCCTGCCCACAAGCTGTCTTCGAGTCTCTCTCTGAGCCCTCGTCTCTTTCTGCCTCTGTCTCACCTGGCGTGGGTGCGTGCGAGTGCCTGTCCGTGTGCCTGGCTTTCGCTTGCCTGCTTTCTCAGGAAAGACTTGTGCTAGGCCGGCAGTGTGGGGGCAGGACGGGTCTCGGTAGGGCGAAAAGGCGGGGCTGAGGCACTCCAGGGGGTTGGGGCAGCGGGCAGGATGTGCGCCTGGGGCCCCGGCTGGGCTGCCCCTAAGCCCGCAGGAGGCTCCGGGGACTGCGGCCCCGGGCCGAAGCCCCGCTCGTCCGGAGCCACGTCACCCTGAGCAGCGAACGGGATGGTGGGGGGCAGGGGGTGAGGGGGCACCGAGACGTCCTCGCTGCTCTACCCACCCCCCTCCCCCCACCCGAGGTCCCGCAGGTACGCCAGGCCCCGGCCGGGCCAGACGGGTGCTGGCCGGGGCTGGCGGTGTGCGGGGCCGTGGCGCCCTCCGCTGGCCTCTGAGCTGCCGGCCCTGGTTGGTCGGACTCCAGTCGCGGGTCGTTCGGCTCAAGTGCGGCGCGCACCAGCTCGAGAGCTGTGGCCCCAGGCCCGAAGGGCAGGTCAGACCGCAATGGAGGCGCAACGCGGAGCTCTTGGGGCGCCTGACAGCCGCCTCGGTCTAAGGCCATAGCACCCTGAACGTGCCCTATCTCCTCTGATCTGGGAAATTGAGTAGGGCCGGGCCTGGTCAGTACTTGCATGGGAGACCGCCTTGTAGTTAGGCGGTTTTGTGATTTTTCTGAATGCCTACTTCAGAAAGTTAGAATCGGATGACTGCACACAGGAAAACGAATAATGTTTTCACACATAACCTTAAGAATCCAGCAGCTGGTCATTCTTTTTCCTGTCCTAACACAGCTAACTGGAAGTCAGGTGCAGTAAGTTCTACTGACTTAAGAACCTCATCCCTAATGGAGGATATATAGGAAAACCCATAATATATCTAAATAAACATGAAAGATAGAACGATGAGTAAAAAAAAATTCTCAGTGACATCTTAGTTGATATATGAAACACGATGATTATGAAAGCACAACCCATAATCAAGTCCAGGCCATGGAAGCCTGTGACTTTCACTGAGTGTTGACTTCCCTTTCAGCTGAGGTTGTAAAAAGTGCTTTGTAAAATCCTGAGGTTTAACACTTGTAACCCCCTGAAGAGACTGCAATCAGAAGGCTTTCTAGAATATCCTGATGCTGTGGTGAACTCAAGCAATACATTCTGCAGAGGTCGGAAGACAGACATGTTGGGAAGTGGGGATGACTTCTACTGCACTTAGGGAGAAAGGGCATATACAAGTTGAGAAGCAACACCTCAGTGACGGAATCTTTAAAGACTCCATACATGGAGAAGGAAATGGCAACCCACTCCAGTATTCTTGGCTGGAAAAATCCATGGACAGAGGAGTCTGGCGGGCTGAAGTCCACGGGATTCCATGACTGATCGTGTGTGCACGAGGGTGGAGGGAGACGGGTTGGTAGCAAGAAACTGGTAGAAGTAAAAAATAAGAAAAAATATAAAATAAAGACTCGATAAATATGACAATGACTGGCAGGAATAAACCTTCAGAAGTGCCTTCTCAGACCTCCCGTCAGAAGCACAAGCGTAAAAAAGACACTGAGTTTTCACGGTCTCACACAAAATTAGACTGGCTTATGACAATGGGCAGAGAGGCTCCTCTAAGACATCGGGGCTGGGCTTTACTGGAGGATGCACATCGATTGAGTGCATGGCTATGTGTTATGGAAATATGTCTTACTGGCAGGGTGAATGCATCTTCTTGAAGCACACAGCAAATAACACTACAAATTCAAGGAACTTGGCTACAATGACAATAGCTGATTTCATGTTGGCTACTGCTTGGCAGAGCTGGGTTCGCCTCTCCCATTAAGTACCTCAGTGGCCAGCTGTGAATGTAGCCATTAGTTTCTCACTTAGAAAACGTACATGTGCACTAGCGCAAGAAGAGTGAAAGCTCCACGGAGAAGCAAGTCAGACAGACATGCTTCTGTTTTCTCACAGAAGCTGCTTATGACCAGCCCTTCTCACAGACAGATTGCTAATGCCAAGTGGATAGACAGTTATGCAGATATTCTTTAGCAACTGAGCGACCAGGGAAGCCCTACTAGCTCAGTTGGTAAAGAATCTGCCTGCAACACAGGAGACCCCGCTTTCAGTCCTGGGTCGGGAAGATCCCCTGGAGAAGGGATAGGCTACCCACTCCAGTATTCTGGCCTAGAGAATTCCACGGACTCTATAGTCCATGGGGCCGCAAAGAGTCAGGCACGATCTGAGCCACTTTCACCTGCACATGCGGATATTACTTAGAAAAAGAAATGTAGTAACAGGTCTAGTACCTCTGTGAAGCTCATGAGTGAGTACTATAAATATACAGAATCAGCTTTGTCCTGCATAGTTATTACCATCCTGTATTTGCTTTGAGAGGAGTTGAGCTAGTCTTGTGAAAGCGGAATGATTCTTTACCAACTGAGCCACAAGGAAAGCCCACTACTACTGGAGTGGGTAGCCTATCCCTTCTCCAGCGGATCTTCCTGACCCAGGAACTGAACCAGGGTCTCCTGCCTGAGTAACACATATTGGGTAAAAATCGGTGAGGGAGCATAACTATGGACATTGTTTGGTAAACTCAGTTTTCCTTGTCCACATGGCTAGCGGAGGAGAAATAAACGTTGGCATGCATTTAAAAAATTCCTCTCATATTATATATAAAATTTACTAGTTCTCTGCAGAAGTCTTTCCTGAAGCACAGATATTGTCATTAGATTGCTTTAGTCATATCCGTCTTATCCACATTTATTTTTAAAAGTCACATAGTGTGGCCTCAAATACTTGAAGACACGACAAAAGGTTTCTTTGGTCTCCATTCTAAACTGGATCGTGAGAAGGCAGTGGATCAGCATAATGCAGGAGCTCAAGATATTTTTGGCAAAAACTTGACTAGTCTGTTTAATGATATGGAAGAATGAGTTAAGGGGGGCAGCACGAAACAGAAGGCCATGCTAGAAGTACACAAGACCTTGTTTGGTACGTCCAAACATGACTTTTTCTTTCAATTGAAGGATAGTTGCTTTACAGAATTTTGTTGCCAAACATCAGCATGAATGAGCCACAGGTATACATATGTCTCCTCCCTCCTGAACCACTCTCCCATTTCCCTCCCCACTCCACCCCTAGCTTGTTGCAGAGCCCCTGTTTGAGTCCCCTGAATCATACAGCAAATTTCATTGGCATCTGTTTTTACGTATGGTAATATATTTTCATGTTACTCTGCATTCATCTGACCCTCTCCTTCCTCCCCCCTGCCCATGTCCATAAGTCTGTTCTCTACATCTGTGACTCCTTGGCAGCCCTGCAAATAATTTCATCACTACCACCTTTAGTTCAAGCATTTTTTTTACCCCCCAAGCATTTCTTATTTCTTATTCCAGTCTTACTGTCTTTAGTGTGAGACTGATTTTGAAACTGATATGAAAGTATTATTCTCAGCATGGAAAATTTGGAAGATGCAAACATGAAAAATTTAAAAAGTCACACAGAGGCTAGTCACTCTAACCTAACCCCTAAAACATTTATTGACTGATTTCTAGTTTCTCTTCTTTAACCTTTTTTATCTACAATAATCCTGTGTATTCCTTTTAGTTAGGGATTCATTTTTAGACTATCCTGACTCTTCAACTAAGTTCCAGTTTTGGGTCTCATACAGTGAGACATGTGCCAAATGCTTCCTGAATACTATAGAACATATTTTGTGTTTAAAATGCTTCCATGCTTATGTAGTGAGTCAATGATTTTAAGTTTATTTGTTACACATTTCAATGTAAAAGTCAATGTGTGAACTAACATATTCAAGATTTGGAAAAGGTGGCTTTTTTTGTCGTGTGCTAGAACTCCTCACCCGACCAAAGGTCATGGAGAAGTCTATTGTTTTTCTAAAATGTTTATAGTGTTGTTTTCTTTCTTTTTTTTTTTTTTGTAATTGAATTAGAGTGTGAGTTGCAAAGTTTGTGTTTCGGTTCAATTCATTCCATCTGTTTGGGTTTCTTTCTCTCTCCTGAGTCAGACAGTAATTTCCCATTGGTTGTCCAGTTACCAAGGTTGGTGTCCATGCATCCGTGCTGGTCTCTGCATTCATGTCCGGGTGTCCTGTGAAACACTAAGCTTAATTTATTTGGAAATGACCTAGCTGTTAAACACACTGTCATCACTCAGTTGAGCACAAGGATAGAAATTCAGGTGACCACACTCCGGAGAAGCTAGTGTCAGAGCGCCTGGGCCTGGCGTGCGTGCAGGGGGTTGGGAAAACGGGGGCGGGGTGCGGAGCGACGAGATCTCAGGTGCCCTCGCACTCTGGGCCTCTCCAGGCCCGCCCCTAGTCAGCGGCTTCCCCCTGCCCCCATCGCATTCGCTGCTCAGGGCCGGGTAGCCTCTGCAGCTGCCCGGCATCCTGCCCGAGTCCCCCCCTGCCCACAAACTGTCTTCGAGTCTCTCTCTGAAACCTCGTCTCTTTCTGCCTCTGTCTCACCTGGCGTGGGTGCGTGCGAGTGCCTGTCCGTGTGCCTGGCTTTCGCTCCTCTCCTCTCTCAGGAAAGACTTTTGCTGGGCCGGAAGATTGGGGGCAGGGCGGGTCTTGGTAGGGCGAAAAGGCGGGGCTGAGGCGCTCCAGGCGGTTTGCGCAGCGGGCAGGTTGTGCGACTGGGGCCCCGGCTGGGCTGCCTCTAAGCCCGCAGGAGGCTCCGGGGACCGCGGCCCCGGGCGGAAGCCCCGCTCGTCTGGAGCCACGTCACTCTGAGCAGCGAACGGGATGGTGGGGGGCAGGGAGTGAGGGGGCACCGAGACGTCCTCGCTGCTCTACCCACCCCACCTCCCCCCACACCAGGTCCCGCAGGCACGCCAGGCCCCTGCCGGGCCAGACGGGTGCTGGCCGGGGCTGGCGGTGTGCGGGGCCGTGGCGCCCTCCGCTGGCCCCCGAGCTGCCGGCCCTGGTTGGTTGGAGTCCAGTCGCGGGTCGTGCGGCTCAAGTGCAGCGCGCGCCAGCTCGAGAGCTGTGGCCCCAGGCCCGAAGGGCAGGTCAGACCGCAAGGGAGGCGCAACGCGGAGCTCTTGGGGCACCTGACAGCCGCCTCGGTCTAAGGCCATAGCACCCTGAACGTGCTCTATCTCCTCTGATCTGGGAAATTGAGTAGGGCCGGGCCTGGTCAGTACTTGCATGGGATACCGCCTAGTAGTTAGGCGGTTTTGTGATTTTTCTGAATGCCTACTTCACAAAGTTAGTATTGGATGACTGCACACAGGAAAACGAATAATGTTTTCATACATAATCTTAAGAATCCAGCAGCTGGTCATTCTTTTACCTGTCCTAACACAGCTAACTGGAAGTCACTTGCTGTAAGTTGTACTGACTTAAGACCCTCATCCCTAACGGAAGGTATATAGGAAAACCCATAATATATCTAAATAAGCATGAAAGATAGAAAGATGAGAAAAAAAAAATTCTCAGTGACATCTTAGTTGGTATATGAAATACGATGTTTATGAAAGCACAACCCATAATCAAGTCCAGGCCATGGAAGCCTGTGACTTTCACTGAGTGTTGACTTCCCTTTCAGCTGAGGTTGTAAAAAGTGCTTTGTAAAATCCTGAGGTTTGAAACACTTGTAACCTCCTGAGGAGACTGCAATCAGAAGGCTTTCTAGAATATCCTGACGCTGTGGTGAGCTCAAGCAAAACATTCTGCAGAGGTCGGAAGACAGACATGTTTGGATGTGGGGATGAATTCTACTGCACTTAGGGAGAAAGGGCATGTACAAGTGGAGAAGCAACACCTCAGTGACGGAATCTTTAAAGACTCCATACATGGAGAAGGAAATGGCAACCCCCTCCAGTATTCTTGCCTGGAAAAATCCATGGACAGAGGAGTCTGGCGGGCTGAAGTCCACGGGATTCCATGACTGATCGTGTGTGCACGAGGGTGGAGGGAGACGCGTTGGTAGCAAGAAACTGGTAGAACTAATAAAACAACAACAACAACAAAAAAAAAAAAACTAAAGACTCGATAAAAATGACAATGACTGGTAGGAATAAACCTTCAGAACTGCCTTCTCAGACCTCCCGTCTGAAGCACAAGTGTAATAAAGACATTGAGTTTTCATGGTCTCAGACAAAAAATTAGACTGGCTTATGACAATGGGCAGAGAGGCTCCTCTAAGACATCGGGGCTGGGCTTTACTGGAGGATGCACATCGATTGAGTGCATGGCTATGTGTTATGGAAATATGTCTTACTGGCAGGGCGAAGGCATATTCTTGAAGAACACAGCAAATAACACTACAAATTCAAGGAACTTGGCTACAATGACAATAACTGATTTCATGTTGGCTACTGCTTGGCAGAGCTGGGTTCGCCTCTCCCATTAAGTACCTCAGTGGCCAGCTGTGAATGTAACCATTAGTTTCTCACTTAGAAACCAAACCTAATTCTTGCCATGTGCACTAGTGCAAGAACAGTGCAATACCCAACAGGTAAAGGAATATGACAAGTGCCCACCAAGTCAAACAAAAGAGGAGGCGATAGGGAATCTATCTGAAAAACAAATAGAATAATGATAATAAAAATGATCCAAATCTTGAAAACAAAATGGAGTTACAGATAAATAGCCTGAAGACAAAGATTGAAAAGATGCAGGAAATGCTTAACAAAGACCTAGAAGAAATAAAAGAGAGTCAATTAAAAATGAATAATGCAATGAATGAGATCAAAAACACTTTGGAGCGAACCAAGAGTAGAATAACGGAGCAGAAGATAGGATAAGTGAGGTAGACAATAGAATAGTGGAAATAAATGAAGCAGAGAGGAAAAAAGAAAAAATGATCAAAAGAAATGAGGACAACCTCAGGGACCTCTGGGACAATGTGAAACGCCCCAACATTCGAATCATAGGAGTCCCAGAAGAAGAAGACAAAAAGAAAGGCCACGAGAAAATACTCGAGGAGATAATAGCTGAAAATTTCCCTAAAATGGGGAAGGAAATAGCCACCCAAGTCCAAGAAACCCTGAGAGTGCCAAACAGGATAAACCCAAGGCAAAACACTCCAAGACACATATTAATCAAAGTAACAAAGATCAAACACAAAGAACAAATACTAAAAGCAGCAAGGGAGAAACAACAAATAACACACAAAGGAATTCCCATAAGGATAACAGCTGATCTACCAATAGAAACCTTCCAGGCCAGAAGGGAATGGCAGGACATAATGAAAGTAATGAAAGAAAATAATCTACAACCTAGATTACTGTACCCAGCAAGGATCTCATTCAGATATGAAGGAGAAATCAAAAGCTTTACAGACAAGCAATAGCTGAGAGAATTCAGCACCACCAAACCAGCTCTTCAACAAATGCTAAAGGACCTTCTCTAGACAGGAAATGCAGAAATGTTGTATAAACATGAACCCAAAACAACAAAGTAAATGGCAACGGGACCACACCTATCAATAATTACCTTAAATGTAAATGGGTTGAATGCCCCAACCAAAAGACAAAGATTGGCTGAATGGATACAAAAACAAGACCCTTATATATGCTGTCTACAAGAGACCCACCTCAAAACCAGAGACACATACAGACTAAAAGTGAAGGGCTGGAAAAAAATATTTCACGCAAATGGAGACCAAAAGAAAGCAGGAGTCACAATACTCATATCAGATAAAATAGACTTTCAAATAAAGGATGTGAAAAGAGACAAAGAAGGACACTACATAATGATCAAAGGATCAATCCAAGAAGAAGATATAACAATTATAAATATATATGCACCCAACATAGGAGCACCGCAATATGTACGGCAAATGCTAATGAGTATGAAAGAGGAAATGAATAGTAACACAATAATAGTGGGAGACTTTAATACCCCACTCACAACTATGGATAGATCAACTAAACAGAAAATCAAAAAGGAAACACTAACCTTAAATGATACAATGGACCAGCTAGACCTAATTGATATCTATAGGACATTTCACCCCAAAACAATCAATTTCACCTTTTTCTCAAGTCCACACGGAACATTCTCCAGAATAGATCACATCCTGGGCCATAAATCTGGTCTTGGAAAATTCAGAAAAATTGAAATCATCCCAGTCATCTTTTCTGACCACAGTGCAGTAAGATTAGATCTCAATTACAGGAAAAAAATTGTTAAAAATTCAAACATATGGAGGCTAAATAACACGCTTCTGAATAACCAAAAAATCATAGAAGAAATCAAAAAAGAAATCAAAATATGTACAGAAATGAATGAAAATGAAAACACAACAACCCAAAACCTATGGGACACTGTAAAAGCAGTGCTAAGGGGAAGGTTCATAGCATTACAGGCTTACATCAAGAAACAAGAAAAAAGCCAAATAAATAACCTAACTCTACACCTAAAGCAATTAGAGAAGGAAGAAATGAAAAACCCCAGGGTTAGCAGAAGAAAAGAAATCTTAAAAATTATGGCAGAAATAAATGCAAATGAAACTAAAGAGACCATAGCAAAAATCAACAAAGCTAAAAGCTGGTTTTTTGAAAAAATAAACAAAATTGACAAACCATTAGCAAGACTCATTAAGAAACAAAGAGAGAAGAACCAAATTAACAAAATAAGAAATGAAAAGGGTGAGATCACAACAGACAACACTGAAATACAAAGGATCATAAGAGACTACTACCAGCAGCTCTATGCCAATAAAATTGACAACTTGGATGAAATGGACAAATTTTAGAAAAGTATAACTTTCCAAAACTGAACCAGGAAGAAATAGAAGATCTTAACAGACCCATCACAAGCAAGGAAATCGAAACTGTAATCAAAAATCTTCCAGGAAACAAAAGCCCAGTACCAGATGGCTTCACAGCTGAATTCTACCAAAAATTTAGAGAAGAGCTAACACCTATCTTACTCAAACTCTTCCAGAAAATTGCAGAAGAAGGTAAACTTCCAAACTCATTCTATGAGGCCACCATCACCCTAATTCCAAAACCACACAAAGATGCCACAAAAAAAGAAAACTACAGGCCAATATCACTGATGAACATAGATGCAAAAATCCTTAGCAAAATTCTAGCAAATAGAATCCAACAACATCTTAAAAAAATCATACACCATGACCAAGTGGGCTTTATCCCAGGAATGCAAGGATTCTTTAATATCTGCAAATCAATCAATGTAATACACCACATTAACAAATTGAAAGATAAAAACCATATGATTATCTCAATAGATGCAGAGAAAGCCTTTGACAAAATTCAACACTCATTTATGATTAAAACTCTCCAGAAAGCAGGAATAGAGGGAACATACCTCAACATAATAAAAGCTATATATGACAAACCCACAGCAAGCATCACCCTCAATGGTGAAAAATTGAAAGCATTTCCCCTGAAATCAGGAACAAGACAAGGGTGCCCACTCTCACCACTATTATTCAACATAGTCTTGGAAGTTATGGCCACAGCAATCAGAGCAGAAAAAGAAGTAAAAGGAATCCAGATAGGAAAAGAAGAAGTGAAACTCTCGTTGTTTGCAGTTGACATGATCCTCTACATAGAAAACCCTAAATACTCTTCCAGAAAATTACTAGAGCTAACCAATGAATATAGTAAAGTTGCAGGATATAAAATTAACACACAGAAATCCCTTGCATTCCTATATACTAACAATGAAAAAACAGAAAGAGAAATTAAGGAAACAATACCATTCTCCATTGCAACAAAAAGAATAAAATACTTAGGAGTATATCTACCTAAAGAAACAAAAGACCTGTACATAGAAAACTATAAAACACTGATGAAAGAAATCAAAGAGGACACAAACAGATGGAGAAACATACCGTGTTCATGGATTGGAAGAATCAATATTGTCAAAATGGCTATTCTACCCAAAGCAATCTATAGATTCAATGCAATCCCTATCAAACTACCAACGGTATTTTTCACAGAACTAGAACAAATAATTTCACAATTTGTATGGAAATACAGAAAACCACGAATAGCCAAAGTAATCTTGAGAAAGAAGAATGGAACTGGAGGAATCAACCTGTCTGACTTCAGTCTCTACTACAAAGCCACAGTCATCAAGACAGTATGGTACTGGCACAAAGACAGAAATATAGATCAATGGAACAGAATAGAAAGCCTAGAGATAAATCCACGAACCTATGAACACCTTATCTTTGACAAAGGAGGCAAGGATATACAATGGAAAAAAGACAACTGCTTTAACAAGTGGTGCTGGGAAAACTGGTCAACCACCTGTAAAAGAATGAAACTAGAACACTTTCTAACACCACACACAAAAATAAACTCAAAATGGATTAAAGATCTAAATGTAAGACCAGAAACTATAAAACTCCTAGAGGAGAACTTAGGCAAAACACTCTCCGACATGAATCACAGCAGGGTCCTCTATGACCCACCTCCCAGAATATTGGAAATAAAAGCAAAAATAAACAAATGGGACCTAATGAAACTTAAAAGCTTCTGCACTACAAAGGAAACTATAAGTAAGGTGAAAAGACAGCCCTCAGATTGGGAGAAAATAATAGCAAATGAAGAAATAGACAAAGGATTAATCTCAAAAATATACAAGAAACTCCTGAAGCTCAATTCCAGAAAAATAAATGACCCAATCAAAAAATGGGCCAAAGAACTAAACAGACATTTCTCCAAAGAAGACATACAGATGGCTAACAAACACATGAAAAGATGCTCAACATCACTCATTATTAGAGAAATGCAAATCAAAACCACAATGAGGTACCATTACACGCCAGTCAGGATGGCTGCTATCCAAAAGTCTACAAGCAATAAATGCTGGAGTGGGTGTGGAGAAAAGGGAACCCTCTTCCACTGTTGGTGGGAATGCAAACTAGTACAGCCACTATGGAAAACAGAATGGAGATTTCTTAAAAAACTGGAAATAGAACTGCCATTTGACCCAGCAATACCACTTCTGGGCATACACACCACGGAAACCAGATCTGAAAGAGACACGTGCACCCCATTCTTCATCGCAGCACTGTTTATAATAGCCAGGACATGGAAGCAGCCTAGATGCCCATCAGCAGATGAATGGATAAGGAAGCTGTGGTACATATACACCATGGAATATTACTCAGCCATTAAAAAGAATTCATTTGAATCAGTTCTAATGAGATGGATGAAACTGGAGCCCATTATTCAGAGTGAAGTAAGCCAGAAAAATAAAGAACATTACAGCATACTAACACATATATATGGAATTTAGAAAGATGGTAATGATAACCCTATATGCAAAACAGAAAAAGAGACACAGAAGTACAGAACAGACTTTTGGACTCTGTGGGAGAAGGTGAGGGTGGGATGTTTCAAAAGAACAGCATGTATTTTATCTATGGTGAAAGAGATCACTAGCCCAGGTGAGATGCATGAGACGAGTGCTCGGGCCTGGTGCACTGGGAGGACCCAGAGGAGTCGGGTGGAGAGGGAGGTGGGAGGGGGGATCGGGATGGGGAATACGTGTAACTCTATGGCTGATTCGTGTCAATGTATGACAAAACCCACTGAAATGTTGTGAAGTAATTGGCCTCCAACTAATAAAATAAAATTAAAAAAAAAAAAACTGAGCTATCCTAAAAATTTAAAAAAAAGCTACCTCTTCTATGCAACATCTGTGTGTCTTCTGTCTGTCTTCTTCCTCGCTGACGCCACTCATCCCTTGGGTATTCCTGGTCCTGCTGGGGCTGGACCTCGGCAATTTTGCTCAATGCTTTGGATCCTAGTGGAAAAACATGCTGTTAATCCTACTTTTGCGAGGATTAAAACCATCGTAAAAACTGGAATTTGTTTAAATATTTTTGGTTTAAATATATCTTGTGTATATAATTACCCAGATTACTGTTGGGTATTAGATTGCTATGTTACAATATGTATGGCATACATGAGTTCCACTGTTATTGATATGATATGTGGTGGAGAGGTATTTGGTGGTGCAAGTGATTTAAATGATGTGTTCACAGTGTTTATATTCCTGTTATGTGGTTAATGGGTCTTGGATTCACGTTTGAAATATGACTCCCTTGTCTTTTGTGATGCATGAGAAGTGCTGAAATTGAAGATGATGCAGGTTAAGTCTAGGGTTGAGGGTGTGAGTAGGGTGGGGGGGAGGGTGTGGGTTAGGTTAAGGGTGTGGATTAGGGTGTGGGTTACATTGTGGCTTAGGGGTTAGAAGTTAGGGGTGTGGGTGAGGGTGAGGGCTGAGGGGTGAAGGTGTCAGGTTAGGGTTGGGATGATGCGTTAGGGTTAGTGTGTCAGGTTAGGGTTAGGGGGTCGGGTTGGTGTTAGGTTCTGGGATAGGGTTACGGTGTTGGTTAGGGTTAGGGTGTCGTGTTGGGGTTAGGGTTAGGGCAAGGGCGAGGGCAATTTCGCCTGGGACCTTATGGAGGGGCCTCACAGTCAAAGGTAAAGGCAAAGTCACATCCACACTTCTGTTCCATCCCCTTTGCTCTATAGTAGAGCTCTAGTAAGCCTAGGCCTGGTAGGAAAACTCTTGGCTCCTGTGGGGACACATCCTGTGTGTGAATCTGCATACCAGACCTAGGGGCCACAGGGCGCCTGTTTTCTTCTGGGAGAGGGGACCCTGAAGCGGTGTTGCCTGGCAACAGCTTGAAAATCCATTAAATTGCACTTTACGTACCTCTGACAAAGCTAGATTTGCTCCACCTTTTCGCCATTTGGAAGCAAACCTTCCATACCCTCTCCCCAAGTAGGCAATGGGCCTACTTTGAGTAGAAAGTCCCCTTGAGGAGCTGAGCCCAGGAAGGCACCCAGTCATGTCAAACACACTCCAGCTGCTTACTTCCTCATGGGCAGTATCACTATCAGCTAGGAATATCTTTGCAAGGATTGAAAAGGGAAGGGGAGATACATGGCCCTGCCTCTGAAATTTCAGTCCTCTGAGCAGAACTGGAATTCAATTGTATCAGCGAAACTGTGCCTTCCAAAGAGGCTTGCAAACACAGCCCGAGTGGCTGCCTCTTCTTCCCTGAAGAAGGCTCCCTTTCCCTGCATCCTGCGGACTCCCTGTCCCAGCCTCCTGGAAAAGCGCTTCTTGGAGTTCCTTCTTGGAGTTCCTTTCTTAGTTGCAGTTATCCCTCAACTTGGGGCCATAGGGAGTAGCCCCACACTCACAGGGGAAGGCAGACCCACCTCCACACATCTCTTCCATCCCCTTTGCTCTGTAGGACAATTCTAGTGAGCCTAGGTCTGTCAGAAAATTCTTGGCTTTGACGGGAACACACCCTGTGTGTGAACCTGCATACCCGACCTAGGGGCCACAGGGCGCCTGTTTTGCTCGAGTGGGCCTTGAAGCAGTACAGCCTAGTGAGAGCTTGAAAATCCATCCAATTGCTCCTTTCTTACCTCTGACACCTAGCTTTGTTCCACCCTTTGGCAGTGTGGAGGGAAGAGGGCCCAACCCCGTCCTCAAACGGACATGGGGCCTACTTTGAGAGGAAAGGCCCCCTTGAGGAGCTGAGCCCATCAAGGCACCCAGTCATGTCAAATATACTCCCACTGCTTGCTTCTTCATGGGTAGTACCACTATCAGCTTGGAATGTCTTTGCAAGGATCACAAAGGGAAGGGGAGATACACGACCCTGCCTCTGGAACTTCGGTCCTCTGAGCAGACCTGAGTGCTCTAGGGAGCCTAGGACTGTCAGGAAAATTCTTGGCTCCTACGGGGACACACCCCATATGTGAACCTGCATACCGGACCTCGGGCCACAGTGTGCCTGCTTCTCTCGGTGTGCCTAAAGCGGTGCAGCCTAGCAACAGCTATTGAGCCTAGGTCTGTCTGGAACATTTTGGATCCTGTGGGGAAAACACCCTGTGCACACCCCTAGATACCGGGCCTAGGGGCCAAAATTCTCACATGTCTCCTGGGGAACCCTAACACAGTGTGACCTAGCAACTGCTTGAAAATCCATCCCATTGCTGTTTTCCTCCTTCTGATACAGCTAGCATTGCTCCTTGCTTTGGGATATCTCAAGCAAGGGGCGAGTCCATAACTGCTCTCCTGGGGCCCAATGGATGTGCAAGGTGCCCTCAACCAGGTGACCCCAGCATGCCACCTGGCCCCCTCAGACACACTCCCGCAGCCTTCTTCCTCATGGGAAGCACCTCTCTGACCCAGGAATGTGTTTGCAAGGCTCGGAATGTGCAGGGAGACACATGGCCCTGACTCTGGAATTGAGGTCCTTGGGGCAGGCCTGCAGGTCTGACATCTGAGAAGCAAAACACTTGCTGCAAATAGAGGCCTGAAAACACACTCTGTATGACTTTCCTTCCTCCAAGGAAGATAGCTTTCCCAGTCTCCTGCATGCTGAGTGTCACACAGCTGGAATGTGCTTGCGTGGAAGTCATGATTCAGTGGCAATGGCCCCTGAGGCCCTGTGCCCAGGTAGGGCGCCCACACTCACAGGCAAATCAAAGCAACTTCCAAATGAGTCAGCTCTTCACATCTAGTGGCCAAAGTATTGGAGTTTCAGGTTCAATATTAGTCTTTCCAATGTATATTCAGACCTGATTTCCTTTAGGATGGAGTGGTTGGGTCCTCTTATAGTCTAAGCAAACTTCAAGCATCTTCTTCAGCACCACAGTGCAAAAGCATCAAATCTTTGGCTGTCAACTTTCTTTATAGTCCATCTTTCACATCCATACATGACATGGAAAAATCTTAGCCTTGACTAGACGGATCTTTGTTGGCAAAGCAATGTCTCAGCTTTTTAATATGCTGTCTAGTTTGGTTATCACTTTCCTTCCAAGTCGTAAGCATCTTTTAATTTCATGGCTGCAGTCACCATCTGCAATGATTTCCGAGCCCCGAAAAATAAAATCTGCCACTGTTTCCACTGTTTTCTCATCTATTTGCCAAGAAGTGATGAGACTGGATGCAATGATCTTAGTTGTCTGAATGCTGAGCATTAAGCTAACTATTTCACTCTCCTCTTTCTCTTTCATCAAGAGGCTCTTTAGTTCTTCACTTTCTGCCATCAGGGTGGTGTCATCTGCATATCTGAGGTTATTGATATTTCTCCCAGCAATCTTGATTCCAGTTTGTGCTTCATCCAGTGCAGCATTTCTCACGATGCCCTATATATAAGCAGATATAAGTTAAATAAGCAGGGTGCCAATATACAGCCTTGACATATTCCTTTTCCTATTTAGAACCAGTCTGTTGGTCCAGGTCCAATTCTGTTTCTTCCTGACCTGCATATAGGTCTTTCAAGAGGCAGGTCAGGTGATCTGGTATTCTTATCTCTTTCAGAATTTTCCCCAGTTTATTGTGATACACACAGTCAAAGGCTTTGGCATAGTCAACAAAGCAGAAATAAGTGTTTTTCTGGAACTCTCTTGCTTTTTCAATTATCCAGTGGATTTTGGCAATTTGATCTCTGGTTCCTCTGCCTTTTCTAAATCCATCTTGAACATTTGGAATTTCACGGTTGACATATTGCTGAAGCCTAGCTTGGAGAATTTTGAGTGTTACTTTACTAGCATGTGAGATGAGTCCAGTTGTGTGACAGTTTGAACATTCTTTGTCATTGCCTTTCTTTGAGACTGGAATGAAAACTGAGCTAACAACCTAGATGTTTTCAATCGCATATGCTAAAAGAACTGCCTTTGCAGTTTCCAAGGGAAAAAAGTTTCATTTTAACCAATTTTCTCTGAAGTTGAAGGAATATCATGGACATCCTCCATCAAAAAGTCATCTTTCTTTTATGTAATCACAGTTTCATGCCTAAATTATAGACCAACTCATGCTCAAATTGACTCTGATATCAGGGGCAGATCAGCTAGCTGATAAAAAGCTTGGATTGTCCCTCTGGAGGAAAGTGAGACCTTGGTCCCAAGAGAAGAATCTGAGGGCTTAAGGGAATTTGCAGGAGTGGGGAAATCTTGGTCCATCCTACATGTACCGTACTTAAATAAAGCTTAGTTATTTTACGGAAGTAAAAAAAAAAAAAAAAACACAGATGATAAAAACAAATATAAATCACTGAAAGGTAAATAAATTCATCATCTGTGATTGAAAGCTGCATTCTAAGAAAGCTGTGTTCTCTTAACCTAGAGAGTAGACTAAATTCCAGTCTGGTACCAGCTTACCAGATAACAAACAAAAAGCGTTGTTTATGGGTAAGCTCAGGAAAGTCTTTTCCATGTATCTTGAGGTAGCAGTATTTTTGCAAAGGCATCAGTGTGAAACCATGGAAGGCATGTTTAAAACCTGATTAGATAAAAATTGACAAAATAAAAATTGACAAAATTGACAAAATAAAAATTGACAAAAAAAGTGACAAAATAGTCACTGCTGTGACTTGAAACACTTTAATATGATAACTAGAATTATAACTGACAGCATTTTACCAGGACATATCAGATTTTCATGGATGTCACATAGTTTCTAGGATACCTACATTAGTAACTGAAGGAGTCTTTGGGCTTAGAAAAGAAAACAACAGTCTCAAAGGCCCTTGCTTGTATCATTTAACATTGGAAAAAACAAAATCGAACTTTAGGTCCCACCCTGAGGCTCCAGGCCAGTTATATCTATCTATTTTCCCATGCAGCGTAGTGCCTGCTGGAAGTCCAAGGGATTTATCCTGCCTGGTAATTTCACCAGCTGGGACTCCACAACCCTTAGTCTGGCCGGCTGACCCAGCCCTGCTTCCAGCACTTTGCAGCCAGCAGGCCCTTGACCACCTGCTGGGACAGGAAAGGGAAGGGTCCACGAATTGCATCCTAGAAACTTAGTAGGGTGCATGTATTTAAAAACCTGGTGGCCACCCAGGCAGGAGAGAAGGGAGGAGGGCACCTTGCTGCCCTTTCATGGGGGAATCTGTGGCTGTCCTGCTGAGAGGGGGCCTTTCCATGGGGACCCTGTGCAATAAGTTTGGTGTTTTGGAACTGAATAATTAGAACGTGTAAAATTTTTAATTTATGTGGTGCTTTAATTAAAAAAAAAAAAAAACAAAACAAGCAGCTCCAAGTTTTCTGCAAATTGAGGCCTCAAACTTGAAGGCCTATTTTCCTTCCACTGTGGCATTCTATGAAGAAATGTGCGTTTTTTAAAGAAAAGGGTCAGAAAAGTGAGGGAAACAGAAAAGCCAGAGGTGCCCCAGGAGTTTGGTGAAGGTCTTAGGAGGTCACTTGTAAATGCTGCTGGCCATCGGGAGGCAGTCTCTTGTGACCAATGGGCACAGAGCTCTGCAGGCTTGTCCTTTGCATGGATGTTCTTGTTTGTGGAAATCCAGCTCAGAGCCATCTCCTGATGTGTAAGAATTTCCCAGACTAGACCCCTAGGCAAATCCCACAGGGCCAGGGACTCCTTTCTTCATTGTATTTGTCTGTTTGACTGAAAACCAGAAATGGCATATTTTTCTTTCAATCTGGTCTATCATCCAGGCCTTGGAGTAATATTTCCCCTCCCCCTCAATAGGCTTGGGTTCCGGTGATGAATTATAGTCAGTTGTCCATGATTTCGCAGATGAGGAAACTGAGAGTCGGAGAGGGCGGAGGACTGTCCAAGGGAGAATGGGATATCCTTCCAGGAACACTGGCTCCTGGGTTTTTAATGAGCTTCCTACCCAGCATGGTCATTAAGTGGCAAGGGTTGACATTGAGAATAAACTATTGGTGGAAATGAAAAAGGCTTTTTGAAAGAATGTGCCTACCAGCTGTGCATCTTATGGAGTATTTTCATTGTACTTCCCAGCCCTTGGAAAGTGCTGGGCACAGGGCAGATGCTTCATCATTTTTATTGAATAAGTTCAATGTCACACAATTGTATCTGTAGTGTCAGCAACACTATGAGGTATATTAGAACAGTGATGGTCCCAGTTGGTACCCACAAGGATATTTTTAAAAAATGAAACAAATCTCTCTGATCATCACCAAGGCTATCAGAGGTCTACTGCAGTCTCCACACAAGGGAGGGTCTACCTCTTGGGACATCCCCACTTCAGCATCTCCCTAAACCAGCAATCTAGGACAGCTGAGTACACTTGAAGTTCCTTCCTTGACCTTGGGAG
The DNA here is from genome assembly GCF_963930625.1 of Muntiacus reevesi. Classification (NCBI taxonomy): domain Eukaryota; kingdom Metazoa; phylum Chordata; class Mammalia; order Artiodactyla; family Cervidae; genus Muntiacus; species Muntiacus reevesi. The sequence goes on from NW_027077844.1 coordinate 30,186, forward strand.
TTTTTTTGGAAGACAATTTTTTGACAGACAGGGGTGGGGCAAGGTTTTGGGATGTTTCAAGTGCAGTCCATTTATTGTGCACTCTATTTCTGTTTCTGTTCCCTGGAGGCTCAGTTGGTAAAGAGTCTGCCTGCAATGAGGGAGACCCGGGTTTAATCCCTGCGTCAGGGAAATCCCCTGGAGAAGGAAATGACAGCCCACTCCAGTATTCTTGCCTGAAGAATTCAATGGACTGAGGAGCCTGGTGGGCTACCAAGGGCTGGACATGGCTGAGTGATCAAACTCTTATTTCTATTATTATTTCACCAGCTCCACCTCAGATCATCAGGCATTAGATCCTAGAGGTTGGGGGCCCCTGCTTTAGTTCCCTCTTTCATCTTCTACACAGCTCCAGCATGCTTCCTCCTCCTCTTCCACCTGCAGAACTACCTGCTGGGCTTCTCTGAGTGTGATTAAGAGTTTCCTTCCCTCACTGTCTTTCCTCTGAGTCCCTTTTCCTAAATGGGTTTCCATGATCTCCTCTAGGCACTTTTTCCCCAGGTGGTGCTAGTGGTAAAGAACCTACCTGCCAATGCAGGAATCCTATCCCTGGGTTGGGAAGATCCCCTGGAGGAGGGCACCCAGCCCACTCCAGTATTCTTGCCTGGAAAATTCCCATGGACAGAGGAGCCTGGTGGGCTCTGACAGTCAGACGTGATTGAAGCGACTTAGCACAGCATACCATAGGACCTTTGAACTGCAGACTCATGTGATTGTTTGGATTCTTTGGAGTCCCTTGTTATTCCACGTGTATGTTAGGGTCAGCTTGTATATTGCTTCCTAAAGGCCTGGAGAGGGTAATAGGCAGGAAGGCCAGGGGTCTCCAGACAGAGGGAATAGGCTGCAAGTGTCAGACGTTTTTTCATCTCTCAAGCAGCTGGAGGAACGAAACGAGTGCTACATTTTTTCCCCTTCTCAATACAAATTTAAGAGGTTTCTCTTAAAATTTTGTGTTGCTATGACGACTCCTGGCTCCACCTGAACTTAACTTTTCTCAAACCTTCAGCTAAGCAATGCATTTTGTCTTAAGGAAAGGTTTGTCTTAAGCTATGTTAATATACTACGTATTTCTGCTAGACTCTGTCTTCAGGTCGGTTCCCCCTAAAGGCTCAGAACCGACTTGACAAACCAATATGTTTTACTCATACCTGTTCTCCTAATCTATGTTAATGAAATGATATATTGGCTTGGAAATCTGCCTTTCTTCAAAATTCATGTCAATCATTCTATGGCCCGGGATGACTCACCTGCTGCCAATATTATCTCAATGCATGTTGTGGGTGAGGGGCCTGGTGTCATTCTCTGAGACATTGCCTTTCTTTCATTAGCAGACTGCTAGTGGCTGTATAACATCTGCCTAAAGACTAGCAGGGGGTACTCTTACTGCCCCCGTCTGATGTCTATGTCAGCAGCTTTCTCTATCTCTTTTATACTTTAATAAAACTTTATGACACAAAAGCTCTGAGCGATCAAGCTTTGTCAACTGGCCCTGGATTGAATTCTTCTCCTCTGGAGGCCAAAAATCCTGGCGCCTTTTGTGGTTCAGCAATGACCTTTCAGTCTTTTGTAATTCATATTGAATCTTCATTTCAGATTGAAGATGCATTCCATGGTATTGCCATCTTAAGTCTTTCCATCGCTATGGAATATCTGTGCATGTATTCAGGATATTTTTCAGCAATCGTGTATAATTTCCAATGTGCCAGTCTTGTCATCCTCATTACACCCATGGCAAAATATTTTATTAATGTTGACACTATCAAAAGGAAATTGTTTTTTTTAATTCCTTTTCAGATTATTATTTGCTAGTGTATACAGATAAAACTGTGTAATCATTCATTTTTATCAGCTTGGACAGCTTGATAGTTGTCTTTACTTTCTTTACTTCCTCATACTTTAAGATTATCCTAGCTTATATATTTACTGTCTCGCCCCTAGTCTCAATCGTTTATTCAAAGAATTTCTGTCCTTTTTTTTAAACACTGAATTATTTTTGACAATGCTGGGTCTTTGTAGCTAGATGCCTAGTTGTAGTGAGCAGAGGCTACGCTCTAGTTGACTTGCCATGGCTTCTCATTGCAGCGCTTTCTCTGGTTGCAGAACTTGGGCTCTGGAGCATGCAAGTACTTCAATAGTTGTACGGGGGCTTAGTTGCCCCTGGGCATGTGGAATCCTCTAGGACCAGGGGTTGAACCAGTGTTCCCTGCATTGGTAGGCAGATCCTTTACCACTGGGCCACCAGGGACATTTCCTGTTCTTTTTCATTATAGAGTGATATTTAAAACATACATGTAGGAGCTAAATATGCTCAGCTGACAATATTTGGAAATATATACATGTATTCCAGCTTATATATTCAGTTGAAGGTAATTTGTGATGATGTCTCCATGAATCTTGTAACCTTTCCTTTTGTTTATCCATAACTTACCATTCCAATGGTAAGATACCTGGCTTCCACCACTTGTCATGTATGGAATTCAGTGCTTGTCCCATGTGGTTACTGAAACAACTGTCAGACTGTCTTCCAAAGGGGGCTGTGCATGCATCCCACCAGTATCTTGAGTATGTTTCTGTAGGAGAGTTTACTATCAGTATACCCTCCGTGGCCAGGTGTCTACTTCAATCTTTACCAGTTATGAATGGGCTTGTTTGCTCTAGTGTTCTTGGACAATTTGAGGACTCCTGTCTAGTTATGAGGGACACAGGAATCTCCTTGAGGCTTGGCAGGGCAATCAGCACACTTCTCGAGGTGAGGAGGGAGACCCAGTGTCCCTTTCCAGTTGCCATAGGGATATTGGGATTCCTACCAATTTTCAAGAGGAGTCAGGCATCATCACCTTTTGAATCATTGAATTCTGCATGCCTCTCGAGGTGTCAACGGGATGTGAGGCCTCCTGTCGATAAGAGGCGGGGACCTAGGACTTTCTCTATGCTCTCCATAGGGGATTCACACATCCCTTCATCCTGTGAGATGAAAGATGAGCCTGCATTCAAGCCACTGTAGGGAAATCGGACCTTCTTTCGAGTCAGAGCGTCTCAGGGTCAATTCCACTTGAGGCAGCAAACTCAGGGTCCCTCCCACATACTTACTGCTGAGAGACACCTCCTCTGGTTGTGCTTGTGGAATGGTGGCATACCTCTTGAGTGGAAGCCAGGGAATCAGCTCTCATTTCAAGATGATTTGGGGTACATGGAGCTTTCCTCGAGTTGCTGTGCTGAACTTGGTGTTCTTCTAGACTTGGGACAGTGTTCTCGGGGAATCTCTGCAGTTGCCTAAAGGAAGCCAACCCACTTGTCGTGTTTGATGCGGAACACGGGATGGCTCTGAAGCCAATGCAGTGGAATAGGGACTCAACTCGAGTTGATTTGGGATACACGAAGCTATTTCCCATTGCTGCAGTGACATCAGGGTCCCTCTGGACTTGAGACAGTGTTCTTGGGGACTCTCTGGAATTCCATCAAGCAAGTAATGGCTCCTTATGTATTTGATGGGGAACACGGAATTTCTCTGCATGCAATGCAGGGGAATCAAGCCTCATCTCGCGGCGAGAAGGCAGTCTCATGGTTTCTCTCGAGTTGCGGCGCGAACCTGGGGTATATTCTCCAGGTACGGCGGGGATGGCCCTTCAAAACTCATGTTTGTTCAGCGACGTCAGGACTCCTGTCTAGTTACGAGGGACACCTCAGGAATCTCTTCAAGGCTTGGCAGGGCAATAGGGACGCTTCTCAATGTGAGGCGGGAGACCCAGGGTTCCTTTCCAGTTGCCACAGTGAGACTGGGATTCCTATCAATTTTCAAGAGGAGTCAGGCGTCATCACCTTTTGAAACATTGAATTCCGCCTACCTCCATGTCAAAGGGATGTGAGACCTCCTGGCGTGATGAGGCCAGGACTTAAGGCTTTCTCTAGGGTCTCCGTATTGGATTCAGACATCCCTTCATCTTGTGCAATGAAAGACGAACCTGCATTCAAGCCACTGCAGGGAAATCCGGCCTTCTTTCTTGTCAGGGCATTTGGACTCCATTCCACTTGAGGCAGCAAACTCAGGGTCCCTTCCCCATATCTATTGATGAGAGAAGCCTCCTCTTGGGGTGCTTGTGGAAAGTTGGCATACCTCTTAAGTTGAATCCTGGGAATCTGCTCTCATCTCGAGATGATTTGGGGTACATAGAGCTTTCCTCAAGTTGCTGTGCTGAACCTGGTGTTCCTCTAGACATGGGACGGTGTTTTCGGGGAGTCTCTGGAGTTGCCTAAAGAAAGTGAAGCAACTTGTCTTGCTTGATGGGGAAAGCGGAATTTCTCTGGAGCTAATGTGGCAGAATCGGGCCTCATCTCCAGTTGATTTGGTGTACACGGAATTATTTCGCGTTGCTGCGGTGACCTCAGGGTCCCTCTAGGCTTGTGAGTGTGTTCTTGGGGACTCTCTGGAGTTCCATCAAGCAAGTCAAGGCTCCTACGCATTTCATGGGGAAAATGGAATTGCTTTGCACGCAATGCAGAGGAATCTGGCCTCATATAGTGGCGAGGGGATGTCTCATGCTTTTTCACGAGTTGCGCTGGGAACCTGGAGTATATTCTCGAGTTACAGCGGGGATGGCCCTTCAAAAGTCGTGTTTGTTCAGCGACGTCAGGACTCCTGTCTAGTTATGAGGGACACCTCAGGAATCTCTTCGAGGGTTGACACATCAATAGGGACGCTGCTAGAGGTGAGGCGGGAGACCCAGGGTCCCTTTCCAGTTGCCACAGGGATACTGGGATTCCTATCACTTTTCAAGAGGAGTCAGGCATCGTCACCTCTTGAAGCAATGAACTCTTGGTGCCTCTCTAGGTGTCAAAGGCATGTGAGGCCTCCTGTCGAGAGGAGGAGGGGAACTAGGGCTTTCTCTAGGGTCTCCACAAGGGATTCAGACATCCCATTGTCTGGTGAGATGAAAGACAAGCCTCCATTCAAGCCACTGCAGGGAAATCAGGCCTTCTTTTGAGTCAGGGCATCTCGGTGTCCATTCCATTTGACGCAGCAAACTCAGGGTCCAACTCACATACCTATTGCTGAGAGAAGCCTCCTCTAGAGGTGCTTGTGGAAAGTTGGCATACCACTTGAGTCAAAGCCAGGGAATCAGCTCTAATCTCGAGACGATTTGGGGTACATGGGGCTTTCTTCGAGGTGCTGTGTTGCAACTGGTGTTCCTCCAGACTTGGGACGGTGTTCTCGGGGAATCTCTGGAGTTGCCTAAAGGAAGTAAAGCCACTACTCCTGTTTGATGGGGAACACGGGATGGCTCTGGAGCAAATGCAGGGGAATTGGGCCTCGGCTCGAGTTGATTTGCAGTATGGAGCTATTTCGCATTGCTGCGGTGACACAAGGGTCCCTCTAGACTTGTGACAGTGTTCTTGGGGACTCTCTGGAATGCCATCAAGCAAGTCAAGATTCCTTACGTGTTTGATGGGGAACATGGAATTGCTCTGCAATGCAGAGCAATCAGGCCTCATCTTGCGGCCAGGGGGAAGTCTCATGGTTTATCTCAAGTTGCGGTGGGAACGTGGGGCATATTCTCGAGTTAAGGTGGGGATAGACTTTCAAAACTCCTGTTTGTTAAGCGACATCAGGACTCTTGTCTAGTTATGAGAGACACCTCAGGAATCTCTTTGAGGCTTGGCAGGGCAATAGGGACGCTTCTTGAAGTGAGGCGGGAGACCCTGGGTCCAATTCCAGTTGCCACAGTGATATTGGGATCCCTATCACATTTCAAGAGGAGTCAGGCATCGTCACCTTCTAAGCATTGAACTCCGCGTGCCTCTCGAGATGTCAAAGGGATGTGAGGCCTCCTGTCGAGATGAGGCGGGGACATAGGGTTTCCTCTAGGTCCTCCACAGGGGATTCAGACATCCCTTCATCTTGTGAGATGAAAGACGAGCCTACATTAAAGCCACTGCAGGGAAATCTGGCCTTCTTTTGAGTCAGGTCATCTTGGTGTTCATTCCACTTCAGGAAGCAAACTCAGGGTCCAACTCACATACATATTGCTGAGAGAAGCCTCCTCTTGAGGTGCTTGCAGAAAGTTGGCATACCTCTTGAGTCGAAGCAGGGAAATCAGCTCTAAATCTCAAGACGATTTGGGGTACATGGGGCTTTCCTCGAGTTGCTGTGTTGCACCTGGTGTTCCTCTACACTTGGGACAGTGTTCTCGGGGAATCTCTGGAGTTGCTTAATGAAGTCATGCCACTTGTGTTTGATGGGGAACGCAGAATGACTCTGGAGCCAATGCAGGGGAATGGGGCAGCATCTCGAGTTGATTTGGGGTAGACGGATCTATTTCCCGTTTCTGCACTAACCTCACGGTCACTCTAGACTTGTTACAGTGTTCTTGGGTACTCTCTGGTGTCCCATCAAGCAAGTCAAGGCTCCTTACATGTTTGATGGGGAACACAGAATTGCTCTGCACGCAATGCAGAGGAACCGGGGCTCATCTCGTGGCCAGGGAGAAGTATCATGGTTTTTCTCGAGTTGCGGTGGGATCCTGGGGTATATTCTCGAGTTACGGTGGGGATGGCCCTTCAAAACTCGGATGTGTTCAGCTATGTCAGCACTCCTGTCTAGTTAAGAGGGACACCTCGGGAATCTCTTCAAGGCTTGGCAGGCAATAGGGACGCTTTTGGAGATGAGGCGGGAGACCCAAAATCCCTTTCCACTTGTGACATGGATATTGGGATTCCTATCACTTTTCAAGAGGAGTCAGGCATCGTCACCTCTTGAAGCAATGAACTCTTGGTGCCTCTCTAGGTATCAAAGTCATGTGAGGCCTCCTGTCGAGATGAGATGGGGAACTAGGGCTTTCTCTAGCGTCTCCACAGGGGATTCAGACATCCTTTCATCTGGTGAGATGAAAGACGAGCCTGCATTAAAGCCACTGCAGAGAAATCGGGCCTTCTTTTGAGTCAGGGCATCTCGGGGCCCATTCCACTTCAGGCAGCAAACTCAGGGTCCAACTTACATACCTATTGCTGAGAGAAGCCTCCTCTAGAGGTGCTTGTGGAAAGTTGGCATACCTCTTGAGTTGAAGCCAGGAAATCAACTCTAATCTCGAGACGATTTGGGGTACATGGCGCTTTCCTCGAGTTGCTGTGTTACGCTTGGTGTTCCTCTAGACTTATGACAGTGTTCTCGGGGATTCCCTGGAGTTGCCTAAAGGAAGTCAAGCGCCTTGTCGTGTTTGATGGGGAAAGTTGGATGGCTCTGGAGCCAATGAAGGGGAATCGGGCCTCATCTTGAGTTGAAATGAGTGAATCACGTGTGAATCACGTGTGCATCAAGTGTGAATCACGTGTCCATCATGTGTGTGTCACGTGTGTGTCACGTGTGCATCACGTGTGCGTGACATGTCCATCACGTGTGAGTCACGTGTTCATCAGGTGTGTGTCACGTGTCCATGACGGGTGAATCACGTGTTCATCACATGTGCGTCACTTGTGTGTCACGTGTGCATCACGTGTGTGCACGTGGGAATCACGTGTGCGTCACGGGTGCGTCATGTGTGCATCACGTGTCCATCACGTGTGCGTCACTGGTGCATCACGTGTCCATCACGTGTGCCTTACGTGTGCGTCACGAGTTCATCATGTGTGCGACATGTGTTCGTCACGTGTTCATCACGTGTGCATCACGTGTGCATCAAGTTTGCGTCACGTGTTCATCACGTGTCCATCATGTGTACATCACGTGTGAGTTACATGTGCATCTCGTGTGCATCACATGTTCGTCATGTGTGCGTCACGTGTTCGTCACGTGTGTGTCACGTCTGCATCACGTATTCATCACATATGTGTTACGTGTGCATCACATGTGCATCACATGTGCGACACGTGTGCGTCACGTGTTCGTCACGTGCACATCACGTGTGCATCAAGTTTGCGTCATGTGTGAATCATGTGTTCATCACGTGTGTGTCACGTGTTGATCACGTGTCCATCATGTGTGCATCACATGTGCGTCACGTGTGCATCTCGTGTGCATCACGTGTTCGTCACGTGTGCGTCACGTGTGTGTCATGTGTGCATCACGTATTCATCACATATGGGTTATGTGTGCATCACGTGTTCATCACGTGTGAGTCACATGTGTATCACGCGTGAATCACGTGTGCATCACGTGTGCATCACGTGTTCATGACGTGTTCATCACATGTGCCTCACGTGTTGTTCACTTGTTCACAACGTCTGTGTGACGTGTGCATCATGTTTTCATCACGTGTGCATCACGTGTTCATCATGTGTGAGGCACGTGTTCATCACATGTGAGTCACGTGTTCTTCATGTGTGAATCATATGTCCATCACATGTGCATCACTTGTGCAACACGTGTTCGTCACGTGTGCGCCACGTGTGCGTCACCTGTGAATCACTTGTTCATCACGTATTCATCACGTGTGTGTTATGTGTGCATCACGTGTTCATCACATGTGTATCACGTGTGAATCACGTGTGCATGACCTGTTCATTACATGTGCATCACGTGTGAATCACGTGTTCATCACGTGTGCCTCACTTGTGCACCACATGTTCATCACATGTGCATCACGTGTGCATCACGTGTTCATCACGTGGGCATCATGTGTGCACCTCATGTGCACCTTGTGTGCATCACGTGTGAATCAGGAAAAGAACTGAATGGGATAGACTAGAGATCTCTTCAAGAAAATTAGAGATACCAAGGGAACACTTCATGCAAAACTGGGTTTGATAAAAGATAGAAATGCTATGGACCTAGCAGAAGCATAAGCTATTAAGAAGATGTGGCAAGAATACACAGAAGTACTGTAGAAAATATCTTCATGACCCAGATAATCACAACGGTGTGATCACTCACCTAGAGCGAGACATCCTGGAGTGTGAAGTCAAGTGGCAATTAGAAAGCATCGTAAGAACAAAGCTAGTGGAGTTGATGGAATTCCAGTTGAAGTATTTCAAATACTGAAAGATGATGCTGTGAAAGTGCTGCACTCATAATGCCTGCAAATTTGGAAATCTCAGCAGTGGCCACAGGACTGGAAAAGGTCAGTTTTCATTCCAAATAGAAAGAAAGGTAATCCCAAAGAATGCTCAAAATACCACACAATTATGCTCATCTCACACGCTAGTAAAGTAATGCTCAAAATTCTCCAAGCCAGGCTTCAGCAATACGTGAACTGTGAACTTCCAGATGTTCAAGCTGGCTTTAGAAAAGGCAGAGGAACCAGAGATCAAACTGCCAACATCTGCTGGATCATTGAAAAAGCAAGAGAGTCCCAGAAAAAAAATCTATTTCTGATTTATTGACTACACCAAAGCCTTTGACTGTGTGGATCACAATTAACTGTGGAAAATTCTGAAAGAGATGGGACTACCAGACCACCTGACCTGCCTCTTGAGAAACCTGTATGCAGGTCAGGAAGCAACAGTTAGAACTGGACATGGAACAACAGACTGGTTCCAAATAGGAAAAGGAGTACGTCAAGACTGTACGTTGTCACCCTGCTTATTTAACTTATATGCCGAGTACATCATGAGAAATGCTGGGCTGGAAGAAGCACAAGCTGGAATTAAGATTGCCAAGAGAAATATCAATAATCTCAGACATGCAGATGACACCACCCTTATGGCAGAAAGTGAAGAAGAACTAAAAAGCCTCTTGATGAAAGTGAAAGAGGAGAGTGAAAAAGTTGGCTTACAGCTCAACATTCAGAAAACTAAGATCATGGCAACAGGTCCCATCACTCCATGGGAAATCGATGGGGAAACAGTGGAAGCAGTGTAAGATTTTATCTTTTTGGGCTCCAAAATCACTGCAGATGGTGATTGCAGCCATGAAATTAAAAGAAAATTACTCCTTGGAAGGAAAGTTATGACCAACCTAGATAGCATAATAAAAAGCAGAGACACTACTTTGCCAACAAAGGTCCCTCTGTTCAAGGCTATGGTTTTTCCAGTGGTCATGTACAGATGTGAGAATTGGACTGTGAAGAAAGTTGAGCACCGAAGAGTTTATGCTTTTGAACTGTGGTGTTGGAGAGGACTCTTGAGAGTTCCTTGAACTGCAAGGGCATCCAACTAGTACATCCTAAAGGAGATCAGTCCAGGGTGTTCATTGGAACGACTGATTCTGAAGCTGAAACTCCCATAATTTGGCCACCTGGTGCGAAGAGCTGACTCATTGGAAAATACCCTGATGCTGTAAGGGATTGGGGACAGGAGGAAAAGGGGATGACAGAGGATGAGATGGCTGCATGGCATCACCGACTCGATGTACATGAGTTCGAGAAATCTCCGGGAGTTGGTGACTGACAGGGAGGCTTGGCGTGCTGTGATTCATGGGGTCCCAAAGAGTCAGACATGACTGAGCGACTGAACGGAACTGAACTGATATGAATAACTAATTAAAAGTAAAGTAAAGTTGCTCAGTCATGTCCAACTCTTTGTGGCCCCATGGACTGTAGCCTACCAGGCTCCTCTGTCCATGGGGTTTTCCAGGCAAATGTACTGGAGTGGGTGGCCATTTCCTTCTCCAGGAGATCTTCCTGACCCAGGGATCTAACCTGGGTCTCCAGCATTGCAGACAGATGCTTTACCATTTGAGCCATATAATTCCATTGCTAACACGTGCAAGGGGCTACTCTTTCTGCCCTCTTCTGATGCCTATGTCAGAAGATTTCTCTATCTCCTTTATACTTTAATACAACTTTATTACACAAAAGCTCTAAGCAATCAAGCCTCGTCTCTGGACCTGAATTGAATTCATCTCCTCTGGAGGCCAAGAATTCCAGTGTCTTTGCGTGGTTCAGCAATACCTTTCAAGATCATCCTGGAGATTCTGGCCATGTACCTCAGGAACATGGTCAGATAGGAGGTCACCCTTGAGACTGTGGGCTTTTGACCCAGGTGCAGGGTGTTGGAGTGGCGGGAATCCTGGATAATTTGCACATGTGACCCCAGGTAAAGGGTCTGGGAGGTAAGGTCACCTTGGAGGCTGTGAATATGCTACCCAAGGTGCAGGGTGTGGGAAATAATGTCACCCTGGAGAATGTAGACTTCTAGCACAAGGGATGAGTTCTTGACATTGGGGTCTCATGGGAGACTGGATGATTCCGCTCAGACAGTGTATGGGGATGGGATTCACCCTGGAGACTGTAGATATGTGATCTCAGGTACAGGATTTCCGAGGGGGTCACCCTGGAGCCTGTGAATATGTGATTCCAGGTGCAGAGTCTGCAAGGGAGTCACCATGGAACCTGTGTTTGTGTGACTCCAGGTGAGGTCTACAAAGTTTTGACAAACAGGAGACTGTGGACATGTGACCCCTATTACAGGGTCTTGGAGGGGGGAACCTTTGTGGCCAGGGTCATGGGATGCAAGGTTATATGTCTGGGAGGTGGGGATACCCTGAGAGTATGGAAGTGTGACCCCAGGTACAGGTTCTGGGAGTTGGTGCCATCCTGAAAATGGTGGACATTTCACCCGAGGTATGGTTTCTGGGAGGTGGGGTCACCCTGAAGACTCTGGACATGTGACCCCAAATGCAGGGTCTGGGAGGTAGACTCACCATGGAAAAAGTGGACTTGTGACCCCAGATACAGGATCTTGAGGGTGGGGTCACCTGGAGGCTGTGGACTTGTGACACCAAGTACAGGTTATACAGGGGGCCACCTTCGAGACTGTGGACATGTGATCACAGGTGTATGGTATGGGAAGTTTGGTAACCTAGGAGATTGTGGATATATGACAGTAGGTACAGGGTCTCAGGTATGTCCCCATGGAAAGTGTGGACATGTGACCCCAGGTGCAGGTTTGGGTGGGGTCACCCTGGAGACTGTGGTCGTGTGACCCAAAGTTCAGGGTAGGAAAAGGGTTTCACCCTGTAGACTGTGGATCTATGACCACAGGTACAGGATCTGGTGGTAGTCACTGTGGCGATGATGGACGTATGAAACCTAGTACAAGTTCACGGAGGGGGTCACCCTCCAAGACTGTGTACATGTGACCCTCGTTTCAGGGTCTGGGTTGAGGTCACTCTGGAAACTATTTGCCGTGTGACTTAGATGCAGGGTTAGGGGACGCGTTTACTTTGAAGATTGTGGTCATGTGACCTCAAATGCACCATTTGGGAGGCAAATCATCTTGGAGACTGGATACGTGACCGTAGATCCAGGGTCTGAATGGGATTCCCCAAGGTGAGATTGTGAATATGTGACTCCAGGTGCAGGGCCTGCGAGGGAGTCACCTTGGAACCTGTGTTTGTGTGACTCCAGGTGGAGGGTCTGGGAAGTGACGACACTCTGGAGACTGTGAACATGTGACCCCATTACAGGGTCTTGGAGGGGGTAACCCTGGCATCCAAGATCATGGGACACCATGTTAAATGTCTTGGCGTGTGGTAACCGAGACTATGGAAGTGGGACCCCAGGTACAGGTTCTGGGAATTGGGGCCAACCTGAGTGACTGTGGATGTTTCACCCTAGGTACAGTTTCTGGGAGGTGGGGTCACCCTGGAGACTCTCGACAAGTGACCCCAAGTGCAGAGTCTGGGAGGGGTCTCACCCTGGAAACAGTGGACTTGTGACCCTAGGTACAGGGTCTTAACGGTAGAGTCATCTTGGAGTCTGTCGACTTGTGACACCAGGTACAGGTTTAGGAGGGGGATCACCCTGGATACTGTGGATGTGTGATCACAGGTGCATGGTATTGGAAGTGGGGAAGTCCAGGAGACTGTATATATGACACTAGGTACAGGGTCTGGGGGATGACACCATGGAGAATATGGACTTGTGATCCCAGGTGCAGGTTCACAAGGTTCAGGGTACAAAATGGGTCTCATCAGGCAGACTGTTGAACTGTGACCACAAGTTCAGGATCTGCTGGTGGTCACTGTGGCAATGGTGATCGTGTGAAATCTGGAACAAGTTCAGGGAAGAGGTCACCCGTGAGACAGTGGACATCACTCTGGAGACTGTGGATGTGTGAGTAAGGTGCAGGGTTAGGGGATGGGGTCACTTTGAAGATTGTGGACATATGACCCCAGATGCACTGATTGGGGAGGCAAGTCATCCTGGATAGTGGGCATTCGACCCTAGATGCAAGGTCTGACCTGGGTCCCCCAAGACACTAGGATATCTGAACGCAGGTACAGGGTCTAGGATGGGGGTGATCCAGGAAACTCTGTATATGTGACCTCAGGTACAGTGTCTGGGAGGTACGGGGTCACTCTGGGGACTGCAGGCATTTAATGGCAGGGAAATGGCCTGGAAGGGGTGTCACCCTGCATGATGTGGATATGTGAGCCCAGGTGCAGTGGGCAAAGTGGGGTTCACGCTGGAAACTGTTGACATGTGACTCCAGGTGCAGGGTATGGGAGGGCGAACATCCTGGAGATTGTGGATGTGTGTAAATAAGCACAGGGTCTGGCAGGGGAGGGTTACCCTGGAATCTGTGGCCAAGTCACCAAAGGTATAGGGCATGAGAGGTCGGGTCACACCGGATACTGAGAACATGTGACCCAAGTTACAGAGACCAGGAAGGGGGTCACCACGGAGCCTGTGAATCTGTTAGTACATGTGCAGAGTCTGGGAAATGACATCACACAAAAGTCTAGGGACATGGGATGCCAGGTGAACGGTCTGGGAGGGAGTCACCCTGGAGTCAGTTGACGTGTGACCCTGGGTACAGGCACTTGTGGGTGGGGAAAGCCTCGAGACTGTGGACATGTGATCCCAGTTACTAGCCCTTGAATGTGGGTAAATCCAGGAGACTCTGGACATGTGACCCCAGGTAGAGGGTGGGGAAGTTGGAGTCACCCTGGCGACTGTGCCAATGTAATCACATGTACAGAGTCTGGGGAGGCGTGTATTCCTGGCCAACATGTACATGTAACCCCAGGTAGAGGGTTAGAGATACGGGGTCACCCTGGAGACTGGGGCAATGTGACCAGAATTACAATATTCTGTGAGGTGTAGTCACCCTGGAGACTGCGGAGGTGTGAGACCTGGTGCATGATCTGGGAGGGGTTGCCACCCAGGAGACCATGGATGTGTGACCCTAGCTAGGTTCACGGGCTTGGAATTGGTGTCACCCTAGAACCAGTGGGTGTTTGAACCGAGTACAATTGTTTGACAGGTGGTGTTACCCTGGGCGCTGCGGACATATGAACCCAGGTGCAAGTTCTGGCAAGTGGGGTCACCCTGAGACTATCTACGTGTGACCCTAGGTACAGGGTTTGGGAGTTGGTGAATGTGCCCATGTGACACCATGTACAGTGTCTAGGAGGGTGTTCACCCTAGAGACTGTGGGTATGTGTCCCAAGGTACAGTGTCTGGAGTGTGAGGCCATGCTAGAATCTGTGGACATGTGACACTGGGTGCTGGGGTCAATAGTCCAGCATCTGGAAGACTGTGGTTATGTGAGCCCTGGTACAGTGATTTGGATGAGTCACCTGTGAGACTGTGGATATGTGGCTCCAAGTGCAGGGTCTATGAGGGAGTCATCCTGGAACCTCTGTTTGTGTGCCTGCAGGTGAAAGTTCTGGGAAGTGATGACATACAGGAGACTGTGGACATGTAAACCACATTACAGGGTCTTGGAGGGTGTAACCCTGTGGACCAGGGGCATGGAACAGCCTCAATGTCTATGGAAGAGTGACTCCAGGTACCGTTTCAGGGAGTTGGGACCATCCTGAAAACAGTAGACGTTTATCCCCAGGTAAAGTTTCTGGGAGGTGAGATCACACTGGAGACAGGAGTGTGACCCCAGGTATGGGATCTTGAGGGTGGGGCCATCCTGGTGGCTGTGGACTTGTGACACAAGGTACAGGAATGGGATCGGGGTCACCTTGCAGACTGAGCATGTGATCCCAGGTGCATGATATGGGAATTGGGGTAACCCGGGAAACTGTGGATATATGACACTACGTATAGGGTCTGCGCAGATATATGACACTAGGTACTGGAGTGGGCAACCCACTCCAGTACTCTTGCTTGGAAAATCCCATGGATGGAGGAGCCTGGTAGGCTGCAGTCTATGGGGTCCCTAAGAGTCAGACATGACTGAGTGACTTCATTTTCCCTTTTCACTCTCATGCTTTGGAGAAGGAAATGGCAACCCACTCCAGTGTTCTTGCCTGGAGAATCTCAGGGATGGGGGAGCCTGGTGGGCTGCCATCTATGGGGTCGCAGAGTTGGACACGACTGGCATGACTTAGCAGCAGCAGCAACAGCAGCAGCAGTACAGGGCCTGGGGGATGTCACCATGGAGAGTATGGACATGTGACCCCAGGTGCAGGTTTGGCAGGGATGACCCTGGAGACTGGCTAGGTGAACCAAGGTTTAAGGTACAAAATGGTCTCACCCTGCAGACTGCGGACACTGACCACAGGTACAGGATCTGGTGGTGGTCACTGTGGAGCTGGTGCATGTGTGAAACCTGATAGAAGTTCAAGGAGGGGGTCAATATGGAGAAGGTGGAGGTGTGACCCTATGTGCAGGGTCTGGAGTGAGGTCATTCTGGAAACTGTGGCTGTGTGACTAAGGTTCAGGGTTAGGGACTGGGGTCACTTTGCAGAATGTGGACATGTGACTCCACATGCACCGTTTGGGTCATCCTGGAAACTGTGGACAAGTCACCAAAGTACAAGGTATGAGAGGTGGTGTCACACTGGAGACTGAGGACATGGGATCCAAATTACAGGGTCTGGGAAGGGGATCACCATGGAGACTGTGGATCTGTGACCACAGGTATAGGGTCTGGGAAGTGATATCACACAGGAGACTCTGGACATAGGATGCCAGGTGAAGGGTCTGGGAGGGAGTCACCCTGGAGTCTGTGGACGTATGACCCCAGGTAAAGGCTCTTGAGGGTGGGGAAAGCCTGGTGACTGCGACCTGTGACCCCAGGTACAGGGTTGGGAATATAGCATCGCCCTGGAGACTGTGCAAATGCGACCCCAGGTACAGGGTCTGGGGAGAGGTGTCATCCTGGACACCGTTGATATGTAACCTCAAGTACAGTGTCTGAGATATAGGGTCACCCTGGAGACTGAGGCCATGTGGCCAGAGGTACAATAGTCAGTGAGGTGGGTTCACCTTGGAGACTGTGGATGTGTAACCCCAGCTGCAGTGTCTGGGAGGGGTGTCAACCTGGAGACTGAGGACATGTGAGACCAGGTGCATGATCTGGGAGGGGTTGCGACCCAGAAGACTATGGATCTGTGTCCCCAATATCAGACTTTGGTGTGGATGTTACCATGGAGACTGTGGATGTTTGACACCAGGTGAAGGGACAGGGAAGGGCATCACCCTCGAGACCCTGGAGGTAGGATCCCAGGTTCAGAGTCTGGGAAGGGAGTTCTTCAGGAGTCTGTGGAAATGTTATGTCAGAAAAAGGGCCTGCAGTGGTTACCCTGGTGACTATGTACATGTGACACATAATACAAATACTGAGATTGGGGGTCATCCTGCAGACTGGAGAAATGTAACCACAGGTGCAGATTCTGAGGACGGGGTCACCTTGGAGACTGTTGACATGTGACATCAGGTGCTTCATCTTGGAGGTAGATCATTCTGGAGATTCTGGACATGTGACCCCAGGAACAGGGTCTGAGAGGGGGTCACCCTTGAGATTGTGGGCTTTTGACCCAGGTACAGCATGTTGGAAGGGTGGTAACCCTGGAGAATGTGCACATTTGACACCATGTACAGGCTCTGGGAGGTGAGTTCACCCTGCTGACTATGGCTATGTGACCCAAGGTGTGACTCTGGAGACTGTGGATATGTGATCCAAGGTGTGAGTCTGGAGACTATGGATATTTCTCACCCAAATCAGGTCTGGGGATGGGGATCACACTGGAGGCTGTAGATATGTGACCCCAGGTGCAGGGTCTGCAAGAGGTACACCCTGGAGCCTGTGGATATGTGACCCTGGGTGCAGGATCTGGGTGCTTGGGTCACCCTGGAGACTGTGGTCATGTGAGCCCCAGTGTGGGGTTTTGAATGAGTCACCCTGGAGACTGTGGATAAGTGACTCCAGGTGCAGGGTCTGCAAAGGAGTAACCTGGAAACTGTGATTGTGACTCTAGGTGAAGGGTCTGGGAAGTGACGACACACAGCAGACTGTGGACATGTGATCCCCATTACAGGGTCATGGAGAGGGTAACCTTGGCTAACAGGGACATGGGAAACCAGGTTCAATGTGTGGGAGGTGGGGTAACCCTTAGAATTTGGAAGTGTGACCCCAGCTACAGGTTCTGGGAATTGGGTCCATCCTTAAAACTGTGGATGCTTCACACCAGTAGCTTCGGGGAGGTGGGGTCACCCTGAAGACTCTGGACATGTGACCACAAGTTCAAGTTCTTGGAGGTGGACTCGACATGGAAATAGTGGACTTGTGACCCCAGGTACAGGATCTTGAGGGTAGGGTCATCCTGGAGACTGTGGATTCGTGACACCAGGTATAGATTTTGGAGGGTTCACACTGGAGACTCTGGATGTATGTTTCCTCTGCAGGAGAGCTCCAGTGAACCTAGGTCTGTCTGAAAAATTCTTGGATCATGTGGGGAAACACCCTGTGCGTTAATCTGGACACCCAGGTTCAAATTTGCATATTTTTCTCGGGTGGCCCTAAAGTGGTGTAACCTATCCACATCTTGAAAATCCGTCCAATTGCCATTTTCTTACTTTTGACAGAGCTAACTTTGTTCCACCCCTGGGGTTTCTGAAGCACATGGGCGGCTCGCAACTCCTATCTTTGGGCCTATTTACACTGGAGTGTCACCTTACAGAGGTGACCACAGTAAGGGACCCAGCACTCTGAGACATATTCCCACAGTCTGCTTCCTCAAGGGCAGTACCAGTATCACCTAGATATGTGTTTGAAAGGTGGGAAAATGCACCAAGACACAGGGCACAGGCTCTCGAATTTAGGTCCTCTGAGCAGAACTAGAGGGTTCATGTCTTAGGAGCTAAAGAGTTCCTGCAAGGGACAGGTTTGAAAACACACTCTCTGTGGGTGCCTTTCCTTTCTTGAAGAAATATAGGTTTGCCAGTATCCTGCGAACTGAGAGTCACACAGTGCTTGAAAAGTGCTCGCTTAGACATGAGTTTTCAATGGTAATTTCCACTTGGGGCTGTAGTCAAACAGAGGGGTTCCACACTCACTGGGAAAGACAAGGCAATATCTAAATGTCTGTTCCATCCCGTTTTCTCTGTAGGAGAACTCTAGTGAACGTAAGTCTGTCTGGAAAATTCTTGGATCCTTTGGGGACACACCCTGTTTGTGAACCAGGATACCAGAATGAGGGGGCACAATTTGTGTTTCTCTCTGTGGACCTTAAAGCAATGTAGCCTAGCAACAGCTTGAAAATCCATCCACTTGCTCTTTTCTTGATTCTGAGAGAGCTAGATTTGCTCCTTCCTTTTTGATTTCTGAAGCAAGTGGGTGAATTTCAACTCCCAGCTGTGGGCATTTTCACAGTGGAATGCCACCTCGCTGAAGTGAGTATAGTGAGGAACCTAGTCCTCTTGGACACACTCTCGCAGACTGCTTCCTCATGTGCAGTACTGGTATAACCTAGGAATGGCTTTGCAAGGCTTGGAAAGTGCAGGGAGAAACATGGCCTTGACTCTGGAATTTAGTTCCTCTGAGCACTACTGGAGGCCTCCCATCTGGGAAGCTAAACAGTTCCTGCAAGATAGAGGGTTGAGAATACACTCTCTTTTGATGCCTTTCTTTCCTTGAGGGAAGATATCTTTCCCTGCATTCTGTGAACTGAGAGTCACACACTGCTTGAAAAGTGCTTGCTTGGAGGTCATCTTTCAGGGGCACTTTCTCCTTGAGTCTGTGACAATAGGGAGGGGCAAACCAACTTCCAATGTCTGTTCCATCCCATTTTCCCAGCAGGAGAGGTCTAGTGAGCCTAGTTCTGTGGAAAATTCTTGGATCCTGCTGGGACACACCCTGTGTTTGAACCTGGATACCTGACCTACAGGGCACAATTCACATTTTTCTCTCAGGGGGCCCTAAAGTGGTTCGGCCTAGCAACAGCTTGAAAATCCGTCCAATTGCTCTTTTCTTACCTCTGACAGAGCTAGCTTTGCTCTACCTTTTGGGGTTTCTGAAGCAAGCGGGTGGCTCACACCTTGGAGCTTTGAGCCTGTCACTGGAATGTCACCTCACACAGTTGACCACAGTAAGGCACTCAGCCCTTTCAGACACACTCCTGCTGCCAGCTTTCTCATGGTCAGTACCGTTATGATCTAGGAATGTGTTTGTCAGACTCGGAAATTACAGGGAGACACACGGCCCTGACTCAGGAATATAGGTCCTCTCAGCAGACCTGCTGGTCTCATGTTTTAGAAGCTCAAAATTTCCTGCAAGATAGAGGTTTGAAAACACACTCTCTGTGGACGTCTTTCCTTCCTCAAAGGAAGATAGCTTTCTTCACATTCTGCGACCTGAGAGTCACACTCTGCTTGAAAAGTGCTTGCTTGCGAGTCTATTTTCAGTGGCAATATCTCCTTGAGGCTGTGACCATAAGTAGCGGCCCCACACTCACAGGGAAAGGCAAAGCAACATCCAAATGGCTGTTCCAACCAGTTTTCTCTGTAGAAGAACTCTGGGGAGCAAAGGTCTGTCTGGAAATTTCTTGAATCACGAGGGAACACATCCCGTGTGTGAACCTGAATAAAGGGCCTAGGGTGCACAATTTGTATTTATCTCTCTGGGGCCATAAAGAGGTGTGGCTAGCAATTGCTTGAAAATCCACCCAATTACTTTTTTCTTACTTCTGACAGTGCAAACTTTAGTCCACCATTCAAGATTTCTGAAGCAAGTTGATGGCTCACAACTCCTGGTCACGTGCCGATTTGCCATGGAAAGTTACCTCATCTAGGTAAGCACAGTATGGTACTCAGCACCCTCAGACACACACCTGAAGCCTGTTTTCTCATGAGCAGACCTGGCGTTACTCAGAAATGTGTTTACAAAGCTCAGAAAATGCTCAAAAACACACTGCCCTTGCTCTGAAATTTAGGTCCTCTGTACCAACCTAGAGGTCTCATATCTTAGTATCTAGACAGTTCCTCATAGAGAGAGCCTGTTTCCTCATGGGCAGTCCTGGTATGACCAAGAAATGTATTTACAAAGCTCAAAAAGTGCAGGAAAACACATTGCCCTGACTTTGGAATTGAGGTCCTCTGGGCAAATATGGAGAATTCACATCTTTGAAGCTAGACAGTTCCTAATAGACAGATTCTTGAAAACACACATTTCCTTCCTCAATGGAACGTAGGTTTCCAGTATTCCATGTCCATAGAGTCACATACTGCTTGAAAACACTTGTTGGAAGTCCTTTTTCATTAGCAATTGCTCCTGATAGTGTGACCATAGGGAAGGCCACCAAACTCACAGGAAAAGGAAAAGCAACAACCAAAGGTCAGTTCCATCATGTTTTCTCTGTAGTGGAGATTCAGTGTGCCTAGGTCTGTCTGGGAAATTCTTGGATCCTGAGTGGACACATCCTAGGTGTGAACATGGACAGTGGACCTTGGTGGCAAAATTCACCTTTCTCTCTCAGTTGGCCAAAAACAGTAGAGCATAACAACTACCTGGAAATGCATTTAGCTGCTGGTTTCTTACTTCTGGCAGTGATCACTTGGTACACCCTTTGGGATTTCTGAAGCAAGTAAGCAGCTAGCAACTCGTAGCCGCTCGCCCAATTACAGTGGAATGCTACATCATCTTGGTAAGTGCAGCATGGCACCCAGCAATCTCAGAAATCTTCCTGCAGCCTGTTTTTTCTTAAGGGCACTTCTGGTATGACCTAGGAATGTGTTTACAATGCTCAGAAAGAGTTCAGTTCCGTTCAGACGCTCAGCTGTATTCGACTCTTTGGGACCCCATGAATCGAAGCACACCAGGCCTCCCTGTCCATCACCAACTCCCGGAGCTTACACAAACTCATGACCATCGAGTTGGTGATGACATCCAGCCATCTCATCCTCTGTCATCCTCTTCTCCTCCTGCCCCCAAGCCCTCCCAGCATCAGGGTCTTTTCCAATGAGTCAACTCTTCACATCAGGTGGCCAAAGTACTGGAGTTTCAGTTTCAGCATCAGTCTTTCCAATGAACACCCAGGACTGATCTCCTTTAGGATGGACTGGTTGGATGTCCTTGCAGTCCAAGGGACTCTCAAGAGTCTTCTCCAACACCACAGTTCAAAAGCATCAATTCTTCAGTGCTCAGCTTTCTTCACAGTCCAACTCGTACATCCATACATGACCACTGGATAAACCATAGCCTTGACCAGATGGAGCTTTGTTGGCAAAGAAATGTCTCCACTTTTTAATATGCTATCTAGGTTGGTCTTAACCCTTCCAAGAAGTAAGCATCTTCTAATTTCATGGCTGCAATCACCATCTGCAGTGATTTTGGAGCCCCCCAAAATAAAGTATGACACTGTTTCTACTGTTTCCCAATCTCTTTCTCATGAAGTGATGGGACCAGATGCCATGATCTTAGTTTTCTGAATATTGAGCTGTAAGCCAACTTTTTCACTCTCCTCTTTCACTTTCATCAAGAGGTTTTTTAGTTCCTCTTCACTTTCTGCCATAAGGGTGGTATCATATGCATATCTGAGGTTACTGATGTTTTTCCTGGCAGTCTTGATTCCAGCTTGTGCTTCTTCCAACCCAGTGTTTCTCATGATGTACTCGGCATATAAGTTAAATAAGCAGGGAGACAATATACAGCCTTGACATACTCCTTTTCCTATTTGGAACCAATCTGTTGTTCCATGTCCAGTTCTAACTGTTGCTTCCTGACTTGCACATAGGTTTCTCAAGAGACAGGTCAGGTGGTCTGGTAGTCCCATCTCTTTCAGAATTTTCCACAGTTTATTGTGATACACACAATCAAAGGCTTTGGCGTAGTCAATATAGCAGAAATATATGTTTTCTGGGACTCTCTTGCTTTTTCAATGATCCAGCAGATGTTGGCAGTTTGATCTCTGGTTCCTCTGCCTTTTCTAAAACCAGCTTGAACATCTGGAAGTTCACGGCTCATGTATTGCTGAAGCCTGGCTTGGAGAATTTTGAGCATTACTTTACTAGCGTGTGAGATGAGTGCAATTGTGCAGTAGTTTGAGCATTCTTTGTTATTGCCTTTCTTTGGAATTGGAATGAAAACTGATCTTTTCCAGTCATGTGGCCACTGCTGAGTTTTCCAAATTTGCTGACCTATTGAGTACAGCACTTTCACAGCATCATCTTTTAGGATTTGAAATAGCTTAACTGGAATTCCATCACCTCCACTAGTTTTGTTTGTAGTGATGCTTTCTAAGGCCCACTTGACCTCACATTCCAGGATGTCTGGCTCTAGGTGACTGATCACGCCATCATAATTATCTGGGTCATGGAGATCTTTTTTTGTACAGTTGTTCTGTGTATTCTTGCCACCTCTTCTTAACAGCTTCTGCTTCTGTTAGATGCATAGCATTTCTGTCCTTTATTGAACCCAATCTTCGCATGGAATGTTCCTTTGGTATCTCTAATTTTCTTGAAGAGATCTCTAGTCTTTCCCATTCTGTTGTTATTCTCCATTTCTTTGCATTGATCAGAGTAAGGCTTTCTTATCTCTCCTTGCTATTCTTTGGAACTCGGCATTCAAATGGTGCAGGCTGTGACGGACCATGCAGAAGCATGGCCATGAGGAGCTATCTCTCGCCCAAGGTCAGAGGTAGTGGCTGAGGGGAGCCACCCCATGTCCGAGACCAGGGGCAGCGGCCGAGAGGAGCTACCTCATGCCTGAGGTCAGGGGAGGTGGCTGAGATGAGCTACCCCATGCCCAAGGTCAGGGGCTGTGGCCAAGTGGAGCAATCCCACGTCCACAGAGCAGCAGCTGCACGGGTGCAGGAGGACCGAGAGGAGCTACTCCACATTCAAGGTCAGGAGGGGCGGCCTGAGGTGATACCCATTGTCCAAGGTAAGGAGGAGTGGCTGTGCTTTGCTGGAGCAGCTGTAAAGAGATACCCCACGTCCAAGGTAAGAGAAACTCAAATAAGATGGTAGGTGTTGTGAGAGGGCATCAAAGGGCAGACACTGAAATCATAATCACAGAAAACTAGCCAATCTGATCACATGGACCATAACCTTGTCTAACTCAATGAAACTAAGCCATGACGTGTGGAGCCACCCAAGACGGACGGGTCATGGTGGACAGGTCTGACAGAATGTAGTCCACTGGAGAAGGGAATGGCAAACCACTTCAGTATTCTTGCCTTGAGGACCCCATGAACAGTATGAAAAGGCAAAATGATAGGATACTGAAAGAGGAACTCCCCAGGTCGGTAGGTGTCCAATATCCTACTGGAGTTCAGTGGAGAAATAACTCCAGAAAGAATGAAGGGATGGAGCCAAAGCAAAAACAATACCCAGTTGTGGATGTGACTGGTGATAGAAGCAAGGTCCAATGCTGTAAAGAGCAATATCGCATAGGAACCTGGAATGTTAGGTCCTTGAATCAAGGCAAATTGGAAGTGGTCAAACAGGATGTGGCAAGAGTGAATGTCGACATTCTAGGAATCAGCAAATTATAATGGACAGGAATGGGTGAATTTAACTCAGATGACCATTATATCTACTACTGTGGGCAGGAACCGCTTAAAAGAAATGGAGTAGCCATCATGGTCAACAATCGAGTCCAAAATATGGTACTTGGATGCAATCTCAGAAAGTGTAGGGAAATACAATGCTCTGACTCTGGAATTTGGGTCCTCAGGGCAAACCTGGAAGTCTCACATCTTTGAGTCTATACAGTTTGTGATACACAGAGGCCTGATAAAACACTCTCTGTTGATGCCTTACCTTCCTGGATGGAACATAATTTTCCCAGCTTTTTGTGTGCTCAGAGTCACAAACTGCTTGAAAAGGCTTGTTAGAAGTAATTTTTCCGTAGCAACTTCCCCTGATGTTGTGACCTTAGGGAAGACCGCCACACCCACAGGAAAAGGCAAAGGATCATCCAGACGTCTGCTCAATCACGTTTTCTTGATAGGAGCAATCCATTCAACCTAACTGTCTAGAATGCTCATGGATACTGTTCCTACACACCCTATGTTTGAACCTGGATACTGGACCTTGGCAGCAAAATTTCCATTGTTTTCTCAGTTGGCCCTAAAACGGTTAAACCTAGTTACTGCCTGAAAATGCATCTACTTGCTGTTTTCTTACTTCTGACAGTGATAGTGTTGGTGCACCCTTTGGGATTTATGAATCAAGCAGGAGGCTCTCCACTCCAAGCCACTGGCCCCTTTCCAGGGAGATGTCATCTCATCTAGGTTAGCACAATATGTCACCCAGCACTCTGAGACACACTCTTGCAGCATGAATTTTATGGTCAGATCTGGTTTGACCTAGGAATGTGTTTACAAATCTCAGAAAGTGGTGGGAAACACACTGCCCTGACTCTGGTATTTAGGTCCTCTGGGAAACTTGGAGGACTCACATGTTTGAATCTAGACAGTTCATGACAGGTAGAGGCCTGATAACATATTCTCTCGAGATGCCTTTCCTTCCTCAAAGGAATATAGCTTTCTCAACATTCTGTGTGCTGAGTGTCACACACTCCTTGAAAACGCTTGTTGGAGGTCATTTTTCATTAGCAATTTCCCCTGGAGGTGTGACTGTAGGGAAGGCGCCACACTCACAGGTAAGTTCAAAAGCACTTCCAAACATCTGTTCAATCACGTTTTCTTGGTGGGGCCATTCATCAATGTAAGTCTATTTAGAAAATCCGTGGACACTGCGGGGAAACACCTATGTTTGAATCTGGATACCAGACGTTGGTGTTAAAATATGCATTTTTCTCTCACTTGGCCCTAAAAGAGTGCCGCCGAGCAACTGCTTGAAATTCCATCTGAATTTTGTTTTCTTCCTTCTGACAATGCTAGCTTTGGTTCACACTTTGGGATTTTTGAAGCATGTGAATGACTTGCAACTCCTAGCTGCAGGCCCATTTCCAGTGGAATGACACCTCATCTATGTGACCACAGTATTTCACCCAGCACAGTCTGATACACTCCCTCAGCATCCTTCCTTAGGAGCAGACCTGGTATGCCCTAGGAATGCATTTAGAAGTCTCAGAAAGTGCAGCAAGACACACTGTCCTGACTCTGGAACTTAGGTCCTTTAATCAGGCCTGAGCTCTCACATCTTAGAAGCTGAACAGTTCCTGCTATAAAAAACACACTCTCTGTTGATGCCTTTCCTTCATTGAAGGAACATAACTTTCCCAATGTACTGTGTGCTGAGAGTCACACACTGCTTGAAAACATTTGCTTGGAGTTCATTTTTCAGTGGCAATTTCCCCAGAGACTGTGACAGTAGGGAAGCGCCCACAATCACAAGACAAGCAAGCATCCAAATACCTGTTCCATCACGTTTTCTCTGTTAGAGAGGTCCAGTGAACCCAGGTCTATCTGGAAAAGTTTGGATCCTGTGGGGTCACATCCTGAGTGTGAACCTGAATACAGGACAAAATTCACCTTTTTCTCTCAGTTGGCACTAAAATGGTTTGGCATAGCCACTGCTTAAATATCCATCCAGTACTTGTTTTCTTATTTCTGACAGTGACAGATATGGTTCACCCATGTAATTTCTGAAGCAAGCAGTCTGCTTGCCACTTCTATCTGGTGGTCCCTTTCCTGTGAAATGTCACATAATATAGGTAGCACCACATGGCACCCAGCTCTCTCAGACACACTCTGACAGCCTGTTTCCTCCTTGGCAGTCCTGGTATGACCTAGGAATGTATTTACAAGGCTCAGAGATTGTATGAAAACATATCCCCTGACTCGGGATGTTAGGTCATCTGGGCAAGACTGGAGGTCTCACGTCTTACAATCTAGACAGTTCCTAATAGATAGAGGCCTGGAAACACACTCTCTGGTGACGCCTTTCCATACTCAAAGGGCCATTGCTTTCCCAACATTTTAGGGCCAACCTAGAGGAAAATGCGAAATTTGCCACCAAGGTCCATTACCCAGGTTCACACGCAGGATGTGTCCCCACAGCACTGAAGAATTTTCAAGACAGACCTAGGCTAACCCTAACCCTAACCCTAACCCTAGGATCTCTCCTACAGAGAAACATGATGGAACAGACGTTTGGATGATGTTTTGCCTTTTCCTGTGAGTGTGGTGGACTTCCCTATGGTCAAACCATCAAGGGAAATTGCTACTGAAAAACAACTTCCAGGCAAGCATTTTCAAGCAGTATGTGACTCTCAGCACACAGAATGCTGGGAAAGCTACGTTCATTTGAGGAAGGAAAGGCATCAATAGAGAGTGTGTTTTCAGGCCTCTATCTCTCAGGATCTGTCTATATTCTAAGATGTGAGATCTCCAGGCTTGTCCAGAGGACCCATCTTCCAGAGTCTGGGCAGTGTTTCCCTGCAAATTTTGAGCCTTGTAAGCACATTCCAAGATCACTCAGGAATGTCCATGATGAAACAGGCGATGGAAGAGTGTCCGTGTGTGCTGTGTGTCATTCTGCCCTTACCAAATGAACTGACATTCCACTGGAAATGGGCCAGGGACTAGGAGTTATGAACCGCCTGTTGCTTCAGAAATCCAGAAAGCTGGAACAAAGCTATCATTGTCAGAAGTAAGAAAACAGATATTAAATGAACTTTCAAGCAGTTGTTAGGCCACAACGTTTTAAGCCCAATGGAGAGGATAATGCAAATTTTGCCACCAAGATCTGCTATCAAGATTCACATTCATGATGTGTCCCTGCAGTATCCAAGAATTTTCCAGATAGGACTAGGCTCACTATATCTCACCTACAGAGCAAACGTGATGGAACAGACATTTGAATGTGGTTCCCTTTTACTGTGTTTGTGGGGCTTTCCCTCCAGTCACATCTTCAGGGGAAATTCTTAGTGATAAATGACCTCCAAGCAAGTGTGTGACACTCAGGAAGCAGAATGTTGGGAAAACAATGTTCCTTCAAGGAAAGACAGGCATCAGCAGAGAATGAATTTTCAGTCCTTTATCTATCAAGAATTGTCTAGATTTCTAAGATGTGAGACCTCCAGTCTTACCCTGAGGACCTAACTTGCAGAGTCAGGGCAGTGTGTTTCCCTGCACTAACCCAGGCTTTTAACCACCTTCCTACATCATCCCAGAACTGCCCATGAGGAAACAGGCTGCAGGAATGTGTTCAGACTGCAGGGTGCCATGCTGTTGTTACCCAGGTGAGGTGACATTCCATTGCAAATAGGCCATCAGCAGCACTTGCGAGCTGCCTTCTTGCTTCTGAAATCCCAAAGGTGGGTCAAAAGTGACCACTGTTAGAAATTAAAAAAAAAAAAAAGCAATTGTATGGATTTTCTAGCAGTTGCAAATTTGACCATCAAGTTCCGGTATCCACTGTCAGACTCAGGAGGTGTCTCTGCTGTATCTACCCATATTTCACAAAGACCTAGGCTCACTGGCTGCTCTGATAGAGAAAATGTGATGGAACAGATGTTTGGATCTTGGATTGCCTTACCCTGTGAGTGTAGAGGACATCCTTACTGTCACAACATCACAAGAAATTGCTACTGAAAAATGACCTGCAAGCAAACGGTTTCAAGCAATGTGTGACTCTCAGTTCACAGAATACTGGGAAAGTACTGTTTCTTCGAGGAAGGAAGGCTATCAACAGAGAGTGTGTTTTCAGGGCTCTATCTATGAAGAACTGTCTTGATTCTAACAAGAGCCCTCCAGCCTTCCCAGAGAACGGAACTTCCAGAGTCAGGGCAGTGTCTTCCTTGCCCTTTTAATGCTTTGTAAACATATTCCTAGGTCACACTGGGACTGTCCATGAGGACACAGACTGTGGGCGTGTGTCTGAGTATACAGAGGGGCCATTATGTGCTTACTTAGATAAGGTGACATTCCACTGGAAATAGGCCCATGACTAGGAGTGGTGATCTCCTTGCTTGCTTCAGAAATCCCAAAGGGTGAACCAAAGTTATTGTTCTTCAAAGTAAGAAAACAGCAATTAGATGGATTTTCAAGCAGGTGCCAGGCCACACAGTTTTAGGACAAACCGAAAGAGAAATGTGAATTGTGCCACCAGTTCCAGTATCCAGGTTCACACTTAGGATGTGGTCCTGCAGTATACACGATTTTCCAGACAGACCTAGACTCTCTGGATCACTCCTAGAGACAAAATGTGATGCAACAGAAGTTTGGATGTTGGTTTGCCTTTTCCAGTGAGTGTGGGGGCCTTCCCTAAGGTTACACTGTCAGAGGAAGTTTCTACTGAAAAATGACCTCCAAAGAGCGTTCTCAAGCAGTGTGTGATCCCCAGCACAGAGAATGCAGGGAAAAGTATGTTTCTTCAAGGAAGAAAAGGCATCAACAGAGAGTGTGTTATTAGGCCTATATCTATTAGTAACTGTCTAGAATCTAACATTGACCTCCAGGCTTGTCCAGGGGACCTAACTACCAGAGTCAAGGCACTATTTTTCCTACACCTTCCAAGCCTCCCAAAGACATCCTAGCTCATATAGGGATGGCCCATGAGGAAACAGACTGTAGGAGAGTGTCTGAGATTGTATGGTACCAATACTGTGCTTACCTAGATGAGATGACATTCCTCTGGGAATGGGCCAGAGGGTAGGAGTGGTGAGTTGCCTGCTTGATTCAGAAATCCCAAAGGATGGACCAAAGCTATCATTGTCAGAAGGAAGAAAACAGCAATTGGATGGATTTCCAAGCAGTTGCAAGGCCGTAACATTTTCCCAAATCAAGAGAAAAAATATTATTTTTGCCCCAAAAATCCGGTATCCATGTCCAGACTCAGGATGTCTCCATGCAGTATCCACAAAGTTTCCAGACAGAACTAGTCTCAGTGGATCGATCCTACTGAGAAAATGTGATGGAACAGACGTTTGAATGCTAATTTGTCTTTCTCTAAAAATGGAGAGTGCGGCATCCCCATGGTCACACCATCAGGGGAAAGTGCTACTGAAAAATGAAGGTGCAATGGTAGGGAAGCATGTCAGCATATTCAAGCCGTGTGTGTCTCTCTGCACACAAAATGTTTGGAAAGTTATGTTCCTTCAAGAAAAGAAATGCATCAACAGAGAGTGCTTTCAGCCTTCTATCTATCAGGAGCTGTCTACATTCTAAGTCGTGAGACCTTCAGTCTTTCCTAGGGATCCTAACACCCAGAGTCAGGGCAGTGTGTTTCCATGAACTTTTCAAGCCTTGTAAACACTTTCCAAGTATATACTGGGACTGCTCCTGAAGAAACAGGCTGCACGAGTGTATCCGAGTGTGTTGGGCAGCATATTGTGCTTACCTGCATGAGGTGCCAGTACAATGGAAATCAGTTAGTGGCTGGAGTGGTGAGCAACCTGCTTGCTTCAGAAATTCCAAAGGGTGGACAAATCTATCACTGTCAAAAGTAAGAAAACAGCAATTGGATGGATTTTCAAGGATTTGCTACACTGCACCATTTTAGAACCAATGTGGTCCCAAAATGAGTGTGGGAGATGAAAATGAGAATTTTGCCACCAAGTTCATATATACAAGTTCACACTCATGATGTGTCCCCACAATACCCACGAATTCTCCAGACAGACCTAGGCTCACTTGATCGCACCTAAAGACAAAATGTTATGGAGTACACGTTTGGATGTTGGTTTGCCTTTCCCAGTGAGTGTGGGAGCCTTCCCTACCATTGCACCTTCAGGGGAATTTTCTACTGACCAATGGCCTACAAGCAAGTGTTTTCAAGCACCGTGTGACTCTCAGCACACAGAATGTTGGGAAAGCTATGTTTCTTCGAGGACGGAAAGGCATCCATACGGAGTGTATTTTTAGGCCTCTATCTATCAGGAACTGTCTAGAACTCAAGGCATGAGACTTCAAGGCTTTCCCAGGGTCCTAACTTCCAGAGTTAGGGTACTGTGTTTCCCTGCACTTTCCAAGGCTTTAAACACATTCCTTATTCAAACTGGGCCTGCCCATGAGGAAACAGACTGTAGGAGAGTGTCTGAGATTGTATGGTACCAATACTGTGCTTACCTAGATGAGATGACATTCCTCTGGGAATGGGCCAGAGGGTAGGAGTGGTGAGTCGCCTGCTTGATTCAGAAATCCCAAAGGATGGACCAAAGCTATCATTGTCAGAAGGAAGAAAACAGCAATTGGATGGATTTCCAAGCAGTTGCAAGGCCGTAGCATTTTCCCAAATCAAGAGAAAAAATATTATTTTTGCCCCCAAAATCCGGTATCCATGTCCAGACTCAGGATGTCTCCATGCAGTATCCACAAAGTTTCCAGACAGAACTAGTCTCAGTGGATCGATCCTACTGAGAAAATGTGATGGAACAGACATTTGAATGCTAATTTGTCTTTCTCTAAAAATGGAGAGTGCGGCATCCCCATGGTCACACCATCAGGGGAAAGTGCTACTGAAAAATGACCTCCATGCCAGCATATTCAAGCCGTGTGTGTTTCTCTGCACACAAAATGTTTGGAAAGTTATGTTCCTTCAAGAAAAGAAATGCATCAACAGAGAGTGCTTTCAGCCCTCTATCTATCAGGAGCTGTCTACATTCTAAGTCGTGAGACCTTCAGTCTTTCCTAGGGATCCTAACACCCAGAGTCAGGGCAGTGTGTTTCCATGAACTTTTCAAGCCTTGTAAACACTTTCCAAGTATATACTGGGACTGCTCCTGAAGAAACAGGCTGCACGAGTGTATCCGAGTGTGTTGGGCAGCATACTGTGCTTACCTGCATGAGGTGCCAGTACAATGGAAATCAGTTAGTGGCTGGAGTGGTGAGCAACCTGCTTGCTTCAGAAATTCCAAAGGGTGGACAAATCTATCACTGTCAAAAGTAAGAAAACAGCAATTGGATGGATTTTCAAGGATTTGCTACACTGCACCATTTTAGAACCAATGTGGTCCCAAAATGAGTGTGGGAGATGAAAATGAGAATTTTGCCACCAAGTTCATATATACAAGTTCACACTCATGATGTGTCCCCACAATACCCACGAATTCTCCAGACAGACCTAGGCTCACTTGATCGCACCTAAAGACAAAATGTTATGGAGTACACGTTTGGATGTTGGTTTGCCTTTCCCAGTGAGTGTGGGAGCCTTCCCTACCATTGCACCTTCAGGGGAATTTTCTACTGACCAATGGCCTACAAGCAAGTGTTTTCAAGCACCGTGTGTCTCTCAGCACACAGAATGTTGGGAAAGCTATGTTTCTTCGAGGACGGAAAGGCATCCATACGGAGTGTATTTTTAGGCCTCTATCTATCAGGAACTGTCTAGAACTCAAGGCATAAGACTTCAAGGCTTTCCCAGGGTCCTAACTTCCAGAGTTAGGGTACTGTGTTTCCCTGCACCTTCCAAGGCTTTAAACACATTCCTTATTCAAACTGGGCCTGCCCATGAGGAAACAGGATGCAGGAGTATGTCTGAGAGGGCTGGGTGCCATACAGTGCTTAACTAGATGAGGTGACATTACACTGGAAATGGGCCAGCAGATAGGAGTAGTGAGCCGCCTGCTTGCTTTAGAAACCTCAAAGGTTTGACCAATGTTATCACTGTCATTATTAGGAAGAGACCAATTGGATGAATCTTCAGGCAGTTGCTAAGGCCGCACTCTTTTAGATCCAACCGACAAAATTTGCTAATTTTGCCAACAGATTCAAGGATGCAGATTCACACTCAGTATGTGTCCCTGTAGTATCCAAGAATTTTCCAGACAGGCAGAGGATCATTGGATCTCTCCTAAAGAGAAAACTTTATAGAATAGACATTTGGTTGGTTGTTTTCTTTTTCCTGTGAGTTTGGGGGTCTTCCCTACAGTAACACAGTCATGGGAAATTGTTACTGAAAAATCACCTTCAAGCAAGGATTTTCAACCAGTGTGTTACTCTCATCACACAGAAATCTGGGATAACTATGTTACTTAAATGCATGAAAGACATAAAAGTGGGTGTTTTTCAGGCATCTATCTGTCAGGAACTATCTAAAGTCTAAGATGTGAGAACTCCAGGTTTGCACACAGGGCCTAATTTCCAAAGTCATAGCCAGTATATTTCATTGCACTTTCAGAGCCTTATGAACACATTCCTGGCTCCTATTGGGTCTGATTCAGAGGAAACTGGCTGTGAAATTATCTAAGATTGCTGAGAGCCATACTGTTGTTACCTAGATTATTTGACATTTTAATGGAAATGATCCAGCTCGATGGGGTTGCAAGCCACCTGCTTGTGTCAGAAACCTGAAAGATTTGACCAAACCTATTGATGTCAGAAGTAGGAAAATATCAATTGGATGGATTTTCAGGCAGCTGCCAGCGCACATCCTGTTAGTGCCAAAAGAGAGACAATGCTAATTTTGCCAAGAAGGTCAAATATTCAGGTTCACAGTCAGTATGTTTCCCTTGCAGTATCCAAGAAATTTCCAGAGAGACCTGGGGCCATTGGATCCTTCTGACAGAGAAAAATTGATGGAAGAGACATTTTGCTGTTTGCTTGCTTTTCCCTGTGAGTGTGGGAGCCTTCCCTAGTGTAACACACGTGAGGGGAAATTTTTACTTAAAAATGACTTCCAGGCAAGGGTTTCCACTTAGCGGGTTACTCTCAGCAAACAGAATGCTGGGACACCTGTGTTCACTCGTGGAATGAGCGGCAATGAATAGGGTGCTTTTCAGGCATCTCTCTATCCATGACTGCTGTCTGGATTCTAAGATGTGAGAAGACCACGCTTCCACAGATGCCCTCAATTCCAGAGACACAGCCAGTAAGTTTCCCTGAACTTTCCATGGTTCATGAGCACAGTACTCTATCTTACTGGGACACACCATGAGGAGAGAGTCTGGAGGAGTGTGTCTGACACAGCTGAGTGCCATACTGTTTCTAAGTAGTTTAATTGGCATTCCAATGGAAATGATCTTGCCACAAGGAGTTGCACGCTGCCTGCTTGCTTCAGCAATTCCAGTGTTTTGACCAAAGCTATTGCTGTCGTTAGTGGGAAAAGAGCAAGTGTACTGATTTTCAAGGAGTTGCTAAACCCCAGCCTACTGTGGCCAACACAGAGAAAATTCTAATTTGCCAACAAGGTCCAGAATCCAGGTTCACACTGAGCATGTGTATAAGCACTGTCCAAGAATTTTCCAGACAGACTTAGGATCACTGGATCCCTTCTACAGGGGACTTCACGGAACAGATGTTTTGACATTTGTTTACTTTTCTCTGTCAGTGTGGGGGCATTTCCCATGGTAACACAGGGGAGGGGAAATTGTTACTTCAAAATGACTTCCAGGCAAGAATTTCCAAGCAGTCTGTCACTCTCAGCAAACATAATGCTGTGAAATCTGTGTTTCTTTGAGGAATGAAAGGCAAAAAATAAAAAGGAGTGTATTTCAGACATCTATCAGAAACTGTCTAGATTCTAAAATGTTAAAACTCCAGATTTGCACAGAGCACCTAATTTTCAGAGTCACAGCCAGTATGTTTGCTCACATTTCTGATACTAGCGAACCCATTCCTAGGTCATCCTGGGACTGTCTATGAAGAAACAGGCTGTAGGAGTGTGTCTGAGAGTGCTGAATGCCATCGAGTCTGGTTACCTAATGAGTTTACCTGCCATTGGAAATGATCCAGTGGCAAGGAATTGAAAGTCCCATGTTTGCTGCAGAAATCCAAGAGGTCTGACCAAAGATATTGCTGTCACAAGTAAGAAAACAGCAATTGGATGGATCTTCAGGCAGTTGCTACTCTGCACCATTTTAGGACCACCTGAAAGAAAATGCTGATTTAGCCAACAAGGTCCAGGATCCAGCTTCACACTCAGTATGTGTCCATGCACTACCCAAGCATTTTCCAGACAGACCTAGGATCACTGGATCTCTCCTACAGAGAAAACCTGATGGAACAAACGTTTGGATGCTAGTTTGCTTTTTCCCTGTGAATGTGGGACCGTCCTGACTGTAACACAGTCAGGGGAAGTTCTTACTGAAAAATGAAGTCCAAGCAAGCATTTTAGAGCAGTGAGTTACTCTCAGCACACAGAATGCTAGGAAATCCATGTTCCTTTGATGAAAGAAAAACATAAAAGTAGAGTGTTTTTCATGCATCTGTCTATCAGGAACTGTCTAGATTGTAAGATGTCAGAACTCCAGGTTTGCACAGAGACCCTAATTTCCAGTCATAGCCAGTGTATTTTCCTGCACTTTCTGAGCCTTTTGAACACATTCCTAGCTCATATTGGGTCTGTCCCTCAAGAAAAAGGCTTAGGAAATTATATCTAAATGTGTTGAGTGTCATAATGTTGTTACCTTGATTAGTCGACAATCTGTTGGAAATGATCCTGCCACAAGGTGTTGCAAGCTGCCTGTTTGCATAGAAATAAAAATAATTTGACCAAAACTCATTTATGTTGTAAATAGGAAATTGTCAATTGGATGGATTCTCAGGTAGCTGTCAGCCCACACCCTTTTAATGCCAACAGAGAGAAAAGGTGAGTTTTGCCAACAAGGTTCAATATCCAGTTTCACACTCAGTATGTGTCCCTGCAGTGTCCAAGACTTTTCCAAACAGATCTAGGATCACTAGATCTCTCCTGCAGAGAAAACTTGATGGAACTTTTACTCTGAAGTAGGGTCAGTCTTGTTGAGGTGACTCCTTCCCCAAGGCCACACCTGGGAGTCCTCACACCAAGGCCATAGAAGTGGGCCCCAGAACCAAGGTCACCTGTGAATCGGACTGGGCCCCCTTTGCAACTGTTGCCAAAAGCACCTGATCATCGCTAATGAGCTTCCTGACTCCCTACCAGGCAAGGATGCCCACTCCAGTAAACACCCTATGGTACCCCACCCAATCACCTAATATCAACCTTCCAGTAGGAATTTTCTTTGCCTTGAAACTGTAAAAATTGGCTCTTAACCCAGGAAATCAGTCAACTTTCCCTAGTCTGTCAGGTGGTTGGCCCCCTGAGCCCACAGTGCCCACTTTATCTCTGCTCTTTGTTCTTAATACAAACTCACTCCCTTCTGAAATGCTCTATGTCTGAACATTCTTTTCCAACTCGTACTCAGACGGCCTCAACAAGCCTCCCATCACCAGAGCCACTTTCCTAGATCACACTCACCACTTGCTTGTCCACTCCCAACTCAGAGCAGAAAGGCCCCCTCAGCCTGGTCCTTCCCTCTCACTTCCCGTGCCTGGTCGCCAGGGGCTCACACCGTCCCTGGGCAGGCTGTCTTCTGTGTCCTGCAGAGGCCTCTGTGGTGTCAGGTGAAGAAACAAGAGGCACCCATGAAACCTCCCACCCCAGCACAGCAACCAGGACCCACCTACTGAACTCTTCACTCTGGATGGGCCTGGGGGTGTTTCAGGGAACGTCCCCCAACATGTCCTTGTTCTCATCTAATTCCAGCACTGCCCACGTGAGAGTCACTAAGCTAATCTGTGATAACTGCACAGAGAGAATACTTGTTCACTCGCCCCTCCCAGGATACATGGTTCTTATGGGCAGGTGCCTCCCAGGATATGGGGCTCACCTGGGCAGGTATCCTGCAGGGCTCAGCACCCAGGAGCTGTTCACAGAGCCCTCACTGCAAAGAGCCCCCAGCTCCTCTGTTGGACAGATCTGACCTTGAGACCCTCAGAGGAGGACCTGAGGTAACATACAGCAGCTTCAGGATAGTTTTGTGACCTTGGGCTTCACTGGTTGCAGCCTCCTTCCAGCAGGTTTTCCAGAGGGTCCCATAGCACCTGGGCACTGAGTCTGTCTCCACCCACCACCCATCCTCTCCCTGACCCCTGGGTCCCTCTCATTAGAAGAAGGCCTTCCTGAAATCCTCTCCCACTTATAGGTCAGATAAGAAGATGAGAAAACAAGTCAGAGCAGCAGCCCCATATCCATCCTGACCCAAAGGACCCACACCTGTTCCTGGAACCCTGGCCAGGACAACGAGGCCCATTTTCTGAAACCACAAGCCCAGGTGGGCAGATTGGCTGACCTGACTGGCCTGCCCTTTGGATGTGTGCCTGGGCTGAGGTCTATATAAACCCCCTCAAGTGCCTGCAGCTGTACCTGATGCTGTCTTTCTGCTTAGATCTTGCAGGGTTGGCTTGATAAGAGAGAGTGAGGGCCCATAGTGTTTCGGGGGATTGGGTCTGTGTTGGGCTCTGCTGGACCTTCTGCAGGAGGTGCTAAGCTGTCACTTCCTAAGGATGGGCTGTGTCACCTGTTCCTGCTGTTGGAAATCTTCTCAGGCAGAAATGAGGAAGCAAGAAAACAGGCAATGGGAGCAGCACAGGAGGAGTAACTCAGGTAGGAAAGTGCAGAGCTTCCAGATCACCCAGGCCAGGACCATTCTGCCTGACCTACAGGAGCCACGTCAGTAAGCATGCTGTCGCTGGAGTGGCTCCACTTTTCTCCAGCCTGTGAGGTCTTTGCACATATTCAAGTGTTTTATCTATGAAGGGTGGATGAGGTTCAGGAATGGCTAGCCTGGGGGTCAGCCAGCATTTACTTAGAGATGACTCCGTGTAGTCTCCCAGCTTCCCACTGAGGTCTCTCCTTGGGAGGGGAGGGGGTGGGGTATGTGCAAGGGCTGCTGGCTGGCTACACATGAGTAAGTCCCCATCCCTGACCATCTTCAGAATTGCTCATCCCTGAAGCAAGTGCCCTAATTGGGCTTTCACCTGTGCAACTGGTGACTTCTTAATTAGCAATGTGGCCATTGATATTAAATGTCCTCCATCAAGACTGAGATGTTACACCACATGTACTGGTGTAAGAACCCGGGGAGGCGTGTGCACCCAGTACCCCTAGGCACAGGCTTCAGACTTGACCCCTCAACATTCTGGAGCCCAGCCACTGCTTTAGCATTTCTGAGGGTCCAGAGCTGATTTTAAGGGTTCTGTAATCCACCCTTCATCTGCTTTAATGAGACCCACATTTCTAGGATCCTACAGAGCAGGGTCTGTGTGGCTGCTCTGTGGCTTCTCTAACATGATCACATGCTGGGTGGTTTAAAACAACAGGAGTTCATCCTCTCTCAGTCCTGGAGACCAGACACCGGAAATCAAGGTGGCACAGGGCTGAGGTCCCTCCAGAGGCTCCAGGACAGGATCATTCCTGCCTTTTCCAACTTCAGGGGCTCCAGGGGTCCCTGGGCTTGTGGCCCCCTCCCTCCCATCTCTGCCTCTGCCTTTAAGAGGCTTCCCCTTTGTGTCCTCTTTCGTCTCTTTGAAGGAGTCTGTCAGTTGGATTGAAGGTCACCCTAACCCTAGATGACCTTACCTTGCTATCCTTAACTACATCTACAAAGACTCTTTTCCCAGATACGGCCCTGTTCTGGGGGGACACATCTTTGGTGGCCACCATTTACCCCATTCTCTCTCTGTCAAATAACGCCTCATTTTAGGAGATCACCACATGCCCATAAAGACGGGCACAGAGAGCGGCCACACACATGGAGAGAATGAGGCCCTTGGAGTCACCTGGAACGGATGAAGACCTAGCTTCATCAGGTGAGGGGAATCACAGGGAGGAGAGGAGGATGGTCTTGTTTAGGCTTCAAAAAGACCACGTTGGGGTGGGATGTGAGATGCACAATGGGGGCGGGGAGCTTCATCAGGGCCTGAGGGGGAGGTTAGGCTTGGGCCAGGGCCATGGGTATAGAGGGGACTTAGTGTGGGGGTTGGTCATACACCCAGAAGGAAGAGCTCACAGTCACTGGGGCACAAGGACCTGGGAACCTGGGAGGGCTTCATCTTTCTGAACCTGAAGAGGAAACGTTAAAATTTTAC
The DNA here is from genome assembly GCF_963930625.1 of Muntiacus reevesi. Lineage (NCBI taxonomy): Eukaryota > Metazoa > Chordata > Mammalia > Artiodactyla > Cervidae > Muntiacus > Muntiacus reevesi. The sequence goes on from NW_027077844.1 coordinate 68,077, forward strand.
ATCACCTCCTGCTCCTTCTGCCTCTGTAACTCAGCTTGCTCCTTGCAAAGTCTGGATCATGTAGGTCACGCAATCTCAGAAAGTGGGGACTTAGAATACTCGGAGCTGGAGCTTATCTCCCTTGTCCTTGCCCTGGCCCCTGCAAACCTTCTTGATCATGCCTATTCATGATAATGAAGAGCCCGCCCCCCTGACACTCTCCTCACCCCAGGGGGAACTCCCCACTCTGCTGGAGCACCTGGCTGTTGGTGGCCACTGACAGCACTCTGGTCTCCTCAGGACCCAGCTTCAGGATACTCTGAGGTTCAGGTCAGGCAGATGGAATCTGGTCTTCTCAGAACCCACTGGGGCTTCAGTTTGGGGGCATTGTGGGGTTTAGTTCAGGTTGATGGAATCTGGTCTCCTCAGGACCTGCTGGGTGTTCAGCTTTGGGACATTGTGGGGTTCAGTTCAGGCTGACAGGAGATGGGTCACCACAAGACCCATGTGGTTTCAGCTTTGGGGCATTGTGGGGTTCAATTCAGGCTGATAGAATTTGATCTCCTCAGGACCTTATGGGGGTTCAGCTTTGTGACATTGTGGGGTTCAGTTCAGGCTGACAGGAGATGGGTCACCACAGGATCCATTGTATTTTGGCTTTGGGGCATTATGGGGTTTAGTTTTGGCTGATGGAATCTAGTTTCCTCAGGACCCATGATCTCCTCAGAACCCATTGGTGCTTCAGCTTTGGGACATTGTGGGGTTCAGTTGAGTCTGACGGGAGTCTGGTTTCCTCAAGATTCCTGCAACGATGTGCTGCTGAAAGAAAAAGTGAGGAAAATTGGGAAGAAGCTTCTGTGTGTGGCTGTTGCTGAAAGTCTGTCTTAAGAGGACCCAAGACTGTTAGGGCTTGATGTGGAAAGTTGTGGGATTTTAGTCAGTTTTTGTCTGTAGTATAAGATGGTGTCCTATATTGTTCCTTGGTGTGTGGTTTCCATTTTTCCCAGCACGGTTTATTGAGGGGGGTGGGGGGGACTGTCCTTTCCCGCGTATATATTTTTAGTTCCTTTCTTGTAAATTAATTACCATGCACCTGTAGGTTTACTTCTGAGCTCTCTTGACTATTTCTGTGCCAATTCCACACGTCTTCTGGTGACTTTAGGTACATACTCTAGATTGAAGTCAGGGATAGACATGCCACCAGCCTGTTCTGCTTTCTCAGGATCCCTTTGGCTCTTCTGGTTCCTTTGTGGCTCCACACAGATGTAAAGATTGCTTTTGTTTCTGTGAAAAATGTCATTGAAATGTTGGCAGTGATTGCATGAATGTGTACGTTGCTTTGTTTAGAATGGATATTTTAATGGTATTTTCACCCATAAGCATGGGATATCTTTTTACTTGTATCCATTTAGTTTCTTTGATCATTGTCTTGTAGTTTTTAGCTTTCAGGTCTTTCAAGTCCTTGGTTAGATTTCTAGTTATGTGGGGGAGGGGATGCAATTGTAAAAGGAATTATTTTCTTAATTTCTCTTTCTGATAGTTCATTATTAGTGTAGAGAATCACAAATGATCTTGCAGTTCTGCTGACTTTCTTTTTTCTTTTTTTTGGCCCCACAGCTCGACATGTTGGATCTTAGTTCTCTGACCGAGGATCAAACCTGTACCCCCTGCAGTGGAAGTGCAGTCTTAACTACTGGACTGCCAGGCAAGTCTGTGAATTCGCTTTTTAGTTCTGACAGTTGCTTTGGTGTAGTGTTATGTGGAAAACTAGAATTAAGACATCTAATAGTTTCAGTTCCATCTGGTCATCCACAGCACCCAGGGCATGGTGTCTACTAATATACTCTTCCTATGGTGCCTTTTAATACCATGTGGACTAGTACAAGGCAATTAGCATCAAACTACTTTAGCTGAATTTAGTTAGGTTAACTCTTGGCCTCTATTGCAATGTTCGATGTCATCTCTGATTTTCTGGCATGTGACTTACATGGCTGTATTGAAAAGTAACTTACTTTCTAGTAAAATTTCAAACGTGTCTACTTTAAATAGTGGTACAAAGTTTTCTACATTCACACCAAATACCGCAATGTGTTTTACCCAAAACATGGTCACTTTCCCAGGGAACCAGCCCAAAACCCCAAAATGGGGGATAATTATGGTTTCCACATTACAATCCTATCCATAGGATCAGTTCAACTTTCATCAGCTGCCCAAGCTTTGTGCAACTGTCTTTCTTCATTCTAATGCAGTTTTCTTTTTCTGGAGCCATCACTGGGGCTTTCCCTCATGTTAAAAACCTTCATGGATTTAAAGTGACAAGATGACTATGATCTGGGTGGCTTTTCAGTGTGGTTTCTTTCACTGAGAATGTTTTTAGTGCTTTTCCATGTTGTGCCATGTGTCATTTTTTTCACTGTGCTTACAAACATATAACAACATTTATTATTTGAGTCATTTGAAGTATGAACTTCTATAGCATTAACTGCACTCTCATTGTAAAAATTTCCCCACCATTCATCTCCAGAATCTTTCCCTTTTCCTGAAGTGACACTGTAACCATTAAATACTCATAACCCCCAATCCCTGGCCATCTTACTCTACTTGGAATTTGTCTTATATGGATATCTCATACTAGTGGAATCATAGAACATTTTTCCTTTTGTGTCAGGCTTGTTTCACTTCACCTAATGACTTGAAGTTTCATCTACATTATAGCATGTATGAGTTATCTTGTTTTTAAAGGTTGAATCAGATCCCACTGTGTATATACTACATCGTGCTTATCCAGTCATCTGTTGAACACTTGTGCTGCTGCCACCTTTTGGTTACTATGAATAATGCTGCTATGAATATGGGGTTTGAATATCTGTTTCAGTATTTGGTTTTAAATATCTTGAGTGTATAACCTGGACCGGAATTGATGGATTCTATGTTAACTCTGTGTTTAAGTTTTTGTAAAGCCCCCTACTATTTTCTGAAGCTGTGGCATTATTTTACTATATTCCTTTATATGGCAGAGTAATGCATCTCATGGATGGAACTGCCCTATTTGCTCTTCCATTCACTTGTTGGTGGACATTTTCATTGTTTTTAACTTGGATTATCAAGAACACTGCTGCTGTAAATATTGGTGTACAAGTATATATTTGAGCACCTCTTTTAAATTCTTTGGATGTATATCTAGGAGTGGAGTTACCAAAACATATGATATTTCAGTTCAGTCACTCACTCATGTCCGACTCTTTGTGACCCCGTGGACTGCAGCACACCAGGCTCCCCTATCCATCACCAACTCCCAGAGCTTGCTCAAACTCATGTCTATCGAGTTGGTGATGCCATCAACCATCTCATCCTCTGTTATCCCCTTCTGCTCCTGCCTTCAATCTTTCCCAGCATCAGGGTCTTTTCCAATGAGTCAGTTCTTCACATTAGGTGGCCAAAGTATTGCAGTTTCAGCTTCAGCATCAGTCCTTCCAATGAATAGTCAGGGTTGATTTCCCTTAGGATTGACTTGTTGGATCTCCTTGCAGTCCAAGTGATGCTCAAGAGTCTTCTCCAACACCACAGTTCCAAAGCATCACTTCTTCGGTGCTCAGTTTTCTTTGTAGTCCAGCTGTAACGTCTATACATGACTATTGGAACAACCATAGCTTTGAGTACATGGACCTTTGTTGGTAATGTCTCTGATTTTTAATATGCTGTCTAGGTTGGTCATAACTTTTATTCCAAGGAGCAGGTGTCTTTTAATTTCATGGCTGCAGTCACCATCTTCAGTGATTTTTGAGCCCCCCCCCCCACAATAAATTCTGTCACCATTTCCATTGTTTTCCTATCTATTTGCCATGAAGTGATGGGGCCAGATGCCATGATCTTAGTTTTCTGAATACTGATTTTTAAGCCAACTTTTTCACTCTCCTCTTTCACTTTCATCAAGAGACTCTTTAGTTCTTCTTTGCTTTCTGCCATAAGAGTGGTGTCCTCTGTGTATCTGAAATTATTGATATTTCTCCTGGCAATTTTGATTCCAGCTTGTGCCTCATCCAGACCCGAGATTTCACATGATATACTCTGCATATAAGTTAAATAAGCAGGGTGCTGTACTCCTTTCCTGATTTGGAACCAGTCCATTGTTCCATGTCTAGTTCTAATTGTTGCTTCTTCACCTGCATACAGATTTCTCAGGAGGCAGGTAAGGCAGTCTGGTATTCCCATACCTTTCAGAATTTTCCACAGTTTGTGGTGATCTGCAGAGTCAAAGGCTTTGGCATTGTTAACAAAGCAGAAGTAAATATTTTTCTGGATGTTTTTCTCTCTTGCTCTTTCAGTGATGCAACGGGTGTTGGCAATTTGATCTCTGGTCCCTCTGTCTTTTCTAAATCCAGCTTGAACATCTAGAAATTCATGGTTCACTTACTGTTGAAGCCTGGCTTGGAGAAATTTGATCATTACTTTGTTAACATGTGAGATGAGTGCAACTGTGTGGCAGTTGGAACATTCTTTGGCTTTGCCTTTCTTTGGGATTGGAATGAAAACTGACCTTTTCCAGTCCTGTGGCCACTACTGAGTGATATAATTACATTTTTATGTTTTCGAGAAAATGCTTGTTTTGGACACATTGATTGCACCATTTTACCTCTCCACAAGTAAAGTTTTGAGTTTCAATTTCGTACATTTTCGCCAACATTTGTTATTTGTCTTTATTGTTGATTTTCCTCACGTCCATCCTGAGTGCCTTATTAAGGAGGAAGTCATAATGCAGGACCCACATTTGAGGAGAGGAGAGTTAGCTTCATATACTTGATGGACAGCTGAGTCTGTATCAATTATTTAGAATCTTTCTGTGTGAGATTTTTATTCAACATTACTCATAAAACCTAATTTTTACTTTTTACCAGTTTGGACACCTGAAAATTATTTTAAACTTTTGGGAGCTTCCCTGGTGGCTCAGCCTGTAAAAGCATATGCTTGCAATGCAGGATACCTGGGTTCAATCCCTGGGTGGGGAAGATCCCCTGGAGAAGGAAATGGCAACCCACTCCAGTACTCTTGCCTGGAAAATTTCATGAATGGAGGCGCCTCATAGCTTACAGTCCATGGGGTTGCAAAGAGTCAGACACGACTGAGCCACTTCACTTTCACTTTCTTTTGGCTATAATCCAGCCAATTAGACTGCTTAGTTCATTCTAGCTTTGGCAATTGAGAGCTTTTTCCATACTCTCCTGCTTTTATTTTACATAATTCAGCTTTTATGGGGCTTTTTGGTCCTTCTTTCTCACATTTTAAGATTATGCTGCTTTACATATTTATTGTCTCAGTCCTAGTATCAGACACATATTTAAAGAGTCCTTGTCCCTTTTTGTTAGAGCATATTAATAAAAACTTGTATGTGGGAACTTAATAATCTCAGCAGACAATGCATGGAAATACACATGCATGTATCCAGACTATGCATACAGACAGTTATGAAGATTTTCACATGGAGTTATATGTTTCTGCATTAGGCTAAAGATAGTTTATAATGATGTCTCCAACCTGATCTCTTATGACACAGGTATTATAACCTTCTCCTTTTGTCTGCCTGTAACTTCCCACTCCAATGGTAAGAAACCTGGCTTCCACTACTCATCACTTATCAAATTCAGGGCTTGCTCCTTCAATAACTGATATGGTAGTTTCAGTCCTGTTAGCTACAAACCCCCGTGGAAAGAACTTACAGAGCCCATTGTTTATGTATGGTACATTTGCCTTTGGCCTGCAGATTCCATTCATTTACACAGTGAACTTAGGTCAGATAATTTTGTCCTAAGAGTGAGAGTGGCCTTTTAAAATTTTTCTTCTTCCTTTTAAATCTTTTGGCTGTGCCACGTCATGTGGGGTTTTAGGTCCCTGACCAGGAATTGAACCCATATTTCCTGCACTGGCAACGTGGAGTCTTAACCACTGGGCCCCTAGGGAAGTCTGAAGCTTTTCATTTATTTCTCAATCTGTTATATTCTTTGTTAAATTCTGCATTCCAGTCTTTAGCACTCCATACCATAAATAAATAAATGTGAATAGGTAATAAATTACTTGTGTTCTGAAAACAGAAATCTATGTGCTTAGACAAATGCATAGTGGCAGGTATTCCTCACTAAAGTACCATGTGAAATATTTCAACCATATATTCCATAAACTCTTTATCATGTCTGTTTTACCTTTGCTAGAATGTCTTATACGATCATACAGTGTGTAGCACTTGAGGCTGGATTCCCTCACTCAGTAATGTAAGTGTTAGATTCATGCTTTCCTTTATTTTTATTTTAAATTGGTCTGTGGTTCATTCCTCTATATGTCTGAATGCTATTTTATTGCATTAGATGAGAGGAAAGATAATTTTCCCCCTAGCCTCAATGTTCTTCACTGAGATGTTCATAATGAAAGGAAGATGGATTGGAGAAAAACAATCAGAAGTTTAATATATGACATGCATACCTCCTATATAGTTGAAAGATACCTGGGAAAACTGTCACTTTCTGAAATGGTCCAAGACTTTACCTTAAATGCTATCATCAGCTGAGAATGAAAGAAGGAGGTTAAGGAATGGAAGAAGCTATTTAAGGGAGATTATTAGGTGAAGCACAGTAAACAAAGACATGGTGGTATGCAGATTAACTTCCAGGTCCATTCCATAGACCTTCTTGATATTTAGTCAAGTCATTTAGTGATATCAAGTCAGTCTTGATACTTAGTCCATTCTTGATATTTAGCCATCCTCTATTTCCTGGTCCAGACAGGGACACGTCCTTAAAGATGGAGATATCCTTAACAAATGTAAATCTACTTCATAAAATGGAATTTCGACTTGGTTTTCAAAGATCCTCCTGGGGCGGCTGTTTGTTTTTTTCTTTTGTTTTGTTTTGTTTTTTTTTAATCAATCAGTCCAAAATAACCCTTTTGTCAAATGTGCATATTTTGGGTGTGCTTTTTGTGCTCCCCTTGAAATGTGCATTCAGGGGAGGAGTGTCACCCTGGAGACTGTTGATATGTGACCCCATGGACAGGGACTGGGTTGGTCACCCTGAAGAATGTGGATATGTGACCCCAGGGGAATGGTCAGAAGGAATTCACCCTGGAGACTGTGGAATTGTGAGCCCAGTTGCAAGGCTTGGGAAGGGGTCACCGTGGAGACTGTGGATGTGTGACTCCAGATACAGTGTCTGGGAGGGATCACCCAGGGGACTGTAGATATGTGATCCTAGATATAGGGTTTGGGAGAATGTCACCCTGCAGACTGTGGACATGTGACCCCAGGTGCATGGTCCAGTGTGTTGTGATCACCCTGGAGATTGTGGAAGCGTGACCACAGGTACTGGGTCTGGGAAGTGGCGTCATCCTGGAGATGTGCACATGTGATTACAGACACAGGATATTTCAGGTGGAGTCACCTTGGAAACTGGAGGAGTGACCCCAGGTGCAGGGTCTGGGGTGAGGTTCAGTGACGTCAGGACTCTTGTCTTGTTGGGAGAGACACATCAGGATTCTCCTCGAGATGTTGCAATGCAATACGGACGCCTCTCAAGGTGAGGGGGGAGACCAAGTTTGCCTTTGCAGTTGCCAGAGCAATACTGTGACTCCTGTCAGTTTTCAAGAGGAGACAGGTTTCATCTCCTTTTGAAGCATTGAACTCCACGTGCCTCTCGTGTTGTCAAAGGGATGTGAGGCTTCCTGTCAAAATGAGGCGGGGAACTAGGGCATTCTCTAGGGTCTCCACAGGGGATTCAGACGTCCCTTCCTCTTATGAGATGAAAGACGAACCTGCATTCAAGTCACTGCAGGGAAATCTGGCCTTATTTCAAACCAGGGCATCTTGGTGTCCATTCCACGTGAGGCAGCAAACTCAGGGTCCCTCTCACATATCTATAGCTGAGAGAAGCCTCCTCTTTAGGTGTTGTTTAAACCTGGCATTCCTCTTGAGTCAAAGCCAGGAAATCAGGTCTCATCTCGAGATGATTTGAGGTACACGGAGCTGTTTTCTAGTTGCTGTGCTGAACAGGGTGTTCCTCTATACTTAGGACAGTGTTTTCGGGGAATCTCTGGAGTTGCCTAAAGGAAGTCAAGCCACATGTCGTGTTTGATGGGGAACGCCAGATGGCTCTGGAGCCAATGAAGGGGAATCTGGCCTCATCTTGAGTTGATTTGGAGTACACGGAGTGCTTTCATGTTGCTGCGGGGACCTCAGGGTCCCTCTAGACTTGTATCAGTGTTCTTGGGGACTCTCTAGAGTTCCATCAAGGACGTCAAGGCTCCTTTCATGTTTGATGGGGAACACGGACTTGCTCTGCACTCAATGCAGGGGAATCTGATCTCATCTCTCATCGAGTGGGAAGTCTCATAGTTTTTCTCGAGTTGCGGAGGGAACCTGGGGTATATTCTCGAGTGACGACAGGGATGGACTCTTAAAACTCCTGTTTGTTCAATGATGTCAGGATGCCTGTCTAGTTGTGAGGGTCACCTCGGGATTCTCCTCGAAACTTGGTTGGACAATAGGGATGCCTCTCGAGATGAGTAGGGAAACCCACTGTCACTTTCAAGTTGTTACAGGAATACTGGGATTCCTGTCAATTTTCAAGAGGAGTCAGTCATCGTCTACTTTTGAAGCATTGAACTCCGTGTTCCTCTCGAGTTGTCAAAAGGATGTGAGACCTCCTGTGGAAATGAGGTGGGGAACTAGGGCTTTCTCTAGGGTCTCCACAGGGGATTCAGACATCCCTTCATCTTTTGAGATGAAAGACAAGCCTGCATTCATGTCACTGCAGGGAAATCCAGCCTTATGTCGAGTCACGGCATCTCGGTGTCCATTCCACTTGAGGCAGCAAACTCAGGGTCCCTCTCACGTACCTATAGCTGAGAGAAGCTTCCCCGTGAGGGGGTTCTGGAAAGTTGGCATTCCTCTTGATTCGAAGCCAGGGAATCAACTCTCATTTCGAGATGATTTGAGGTACACGGAGCTGTTTTCTAATTGCTGTGCTGAACGTGGTGTTCCTCTATACTTAGGACAGTGTTTTCAGGGAATCTCTGGAGTTGCCTAAAGGAAGTCAAGCCACTTGTCGTGTTTGATGGGGAACGCCGGATGGCTCTGGAGCCAATGTAGTGTAATCTGGCCTCATCTCACGTTGATTTGCAGTACACTGAGCACTTTCGTGTTGCTGCGGTGACCTCAGGGTCACTCTAGACTTGTATCAGTGTTCTTGGGGACTCTCTGGAGTTCCATCAAGGAAGTCAAGGCTCCTTTCATGTTTGATGGTGCACATGGAATTGCTCTGCACGCAATGCAGGGGAATTTGATCTCATCTCTCTTTGAGTGGAAAGTCTCATGGACTTTCTCGCGTTGCGGAAGGAACCTGGGTTATATTCTCGAGTGACGAAGGGGATGGCCCCTCATAACGCGTGTTTGTTCAGCGACATCAGGCCTCCAGTCTCGTTGCGAGGGACAACTCGAGATTCACTTCGAGACTTGGCAAGTCAATAAGGAGGACACCTCTCGAGGTGAGGCGGGAGACCCAGTGTCCTTTCAAGTTGCCACAGGGATACTGGGATTCCTGTCAATTTTCAAGAGGACTCAGTCATCGTCTACTTTTGAAGCATTGAATTCCACTTTCCATTCGTGTTGTCAAAGGGATGTGAGGCCACATGTCAAGATGAGGTGGGGAAATAGGGCTTTCTATAGGGTCTTCAAGGGGATTCAGGAATCCCTTCATCTGATGAGATGAAAGACGAGCCTGCACTCAAGTCACTGCAGGGAATTCCGGCCTTATTTCGAGTCAGGGCATCTCGGTGTCCATTTCACTTGAGGCAGCAAACTGAGGGTCCCTCTCACATACCTAGAGCTGAGAAAAGCCTCCGCTTGAGCTGCTGTGGAAAGTGGGCATTCCTCTTGATTCGAAGCCAGGAAATCAGCTCTCATCTCGAAATGATTTGGGGTACACGGAGCTTTTCTCGAGTTGCTGTGCTGAACTTGGTGTTCTTCTATACTTGGGACGGTGTTCTCAGGGAATCTCTGGAGTTGCCTAAAAGAAGTCAAGTCACTTGTCCTGCTTGATGAGGAATGCTGGATTGCTCTAGAGCCAATGCAGGGAAATCAGGCCTCACCTCAAGTTGATTTGAGGTAAACGGGGATATTTCGTGTTGCTGCGTTGACCTCAGGGTCCCACTAGACATGTGACAGAGTTATTGGGGACTTTGTGGAGTTTCATCTAGGAAGTCAAGGCTCCTTTCATGTTTGATGGGGAACACCGACTTGCTTTGCATGCAATGCAGGGGAATCAGGCCTCGTCTCACGGCGAGGGGGAATTCTCATGGTTTTCTTGAGTTGTGGCGGGAAACTGGGTTATATTCTCGAGTTACAGCTGGGATGGCCCTTCAAAACTTGTGTTGGTTCAGTGATATCAGGACTCCTGTCTAGTTGTGAGGGACACATCGAGATTCTCCTCGAAGCTTGGCAGGGCAATAGGGACGCCTCTCAATGTGAGAGGGGCAACCCAAGGTCCTTTCCAGTTGCCACAGGAATTTTGGGATTCCTATCAATTTTCAAGAGGAGGGAGCGATACTCCCCTTTTGAAGCATTTAAATCCACGTGCCTCTCGAGTTTCAAAAGGATGTGAGGCCTCCTGTTGAGATGAGCCGGGGAACTAGGGCTGTCTCTAGGGTCTCCACAGGGGATTCAGACATCCCTTCATCTTGTTTGATGAAAGATGAGCCTGCATTCAAGTCACTCCAGGGAATTCCGGCCTTATTATGAGTCAGGACATCTCAGTGTTCATTCCACTTGAGGCAGCAAACTCAGGGTCCCTCTCACATACATATACCTGACAGAAGCCTCCTCGTCAGGTGCTTGTGTAAAGTTGACATCCCTCTTGAGTCAAAGCCAGGGAATCAGCTCTCATCTCGAGATGATTTGGGGTACACAGAGCTTTTCTCGAGTTTCTGTGCTGAACTTGGTGTTCCTCTAGTCTTGAGATGGTAGTCTCGGGTAATCTCTGGAGTAGCCTAACGGAAATCAAGCCACTTTGTGTGTCTGATGGGGAACGAGTGATGTCTCTGGAGACAATGCAGGGGAATCGGGTCTCATCTCGAGTTGATTTGAAGTACACGGTGCACTTTCATGTTGCTGCAGGGGACCTCAGGGTCTCTCTAGACTTGTGACAGTGTTCCTGGGGACTCTCTGGAGTTCCATCAAGGAAGTCAAGGCTCCTTTCGTGTTTGATGGGGAACACGGACTTGCTCTGAATGCAGTCCAGGGGAATCGGGCCTCATCTTGAGTTGATTTGGAGTACACGGAGCCCTTTCATGTTGCTGCGGGGACCTCAGGGTCCCTGTAGACTTCTGACAGTGTTCTTGGGGTCTCTCTGGAGGTCCTTCAAAGAAGTCAAGTCTCCTTTCCTTTTGATTGGGAACACGGACTTAACCTGCATACATTGCATGGGAACTGGGCCTCATCTCGCGGTGAGGAGAAAGTCTCATTGTTTTTCTGGAGTTGTGGAGGGAACCTGGTTATGTTCTAGAGTTACGGCGGGGATGGCCCTTCAAAACTCATGTTTGTTCAGCGATGTGTGAACTCCTGTCTAGTTGCGAGGGACACCTTGAGATTCTCCTCAAGGCTTGGCAGGACAATAGTGACGCCTCTCGAGGTGACGGGGGAGACCCAGTGTCCTTTCAAGTTGCAACAGACATACTGGGATTCCTGTCAATTTTCAAGAGGACTCAGTCATCGTCTCCTTATGAAGCATTGAATTCCGCATTCGACTCGTGTTGTCAAAGGGATGTAAGGTCACCTGTCGAGATGAGGTGGGGAAATAGGGCTTTGTCTAGGGTCTCCACAGGGGATTCAGACATCACTTCATCTTTTGAGATGAAAGACAAGCCTGCATTCAAGTCACTGCAGGGAAATCCAGCCTTATGTCGAGTCAGGGAATCTCGGTGTCCATTCCACTTGTGGCAGCAAATTCAGGGTCCCTCTCACATACCTATAGTTGAGAAAAGCATCCGCTTGAGCTGCTTGTGGAAAGTTGGCATTCCTCTTGAGTCGAAGCCAGGGAATCAGCTCTCATCTCGAAATGTTTTGGGGTACACGGAGCTTTTCTCGAGTTGCTGTGCTGAACTTGGTGTTCCTCTAGACTGGTGGCGGTATTCTCATAGAGTCTCTGGAGTTGCCTAAAAGAAGTCAAGCGACTTGTGCTCTTTGATGAGGAATGCAGGATTGTTCTGGAGCCAATGCAGGGAAATCAGGCTTCATCTCCAGTTGATTTGTGGTACACGGGGCTCTGTCGTGTTGCTGCATTGATCTCAGGGTCCCTCTAGACTTCTGACAGAGTTCTTGGGGACTATGGAGAGTTTCATCTAGGAAGTCAAGGCTCCTTTCGTGTTTGATGGGGAACACGGACTTGCTCTGCATGCAATGCAGGGGAATCGGGCCTCATCTCACGGTGAGGGGAAAGTCTCATTGTTTTTCTGGAGCTGTGGTGTGGAACCTGGGTTATATTCTCGAGTTACGGCAGAGTTGGCCCTTCAAAACTCGTGTTTGTTCAGCGACGTCAGGACTCCTGTCTAGTTCCGAGGGACACCTTGGGATTCTTCTCGAGGCTTGGCAGGACAATTGGGATGCCTCTCGAAGTGAGGCGGGACACCAGGTTTCCCTTTGCAGTTGCCAGAGCCATACTGTGACTCCTGTCAGTTTTCAAGAGGAGTCAGGCTTCGTCTCCTTTTGAAGCATTGAACTCCGCTTGCCTCTCATGTTGTCAAAGGGATGTGAGGCCTCCTGTCGAGATGAGGCTGGGAACTAGCGTATTCTCTAGGGTCTCCACAGGGGATTCAAACATCCCTTCATCTGTGAGATGAAAGACAATCCTGCATTCAAATCACTGCAGGGACATCCGGCCTTATTTCAAGTCAGGGCATCTCGGTGTCCATTCCACTTGAGGCATCAAACTCAGGGTCCCACTCACGTACCTATAGCTGACAGAAGCCTCCTCTTTAGGTGTTGTTTAAAGCTGGCATTCCTCTTGAGTCAAAGCCAGGGAATCAAGTCTCATCTCGAGATGATTTGAGGTACACGGAGCTGTTTTCTAGTTGCTGTGCTGAACGTGGTGTTCCTCTATGCTCAGGACGTTGTTCTCGGGGAATCTCTGGAGTTGCTTAAAGGAAGTCAAGTCACTTGTCATGTTTGATGGGGAACGCCGGATGGCTCTAGAGCCAATGAAGGGGAATCTGGACTCATCTCGAGTTGATTTGGGGTACACCGAACTATTTCATGTTGCTGCGGTGACCTCAGGGTTCCTCTAGACATTTATCAGTGTTCTTGGGGACTCTCTGGAGTTCCATCAAGGAAGTCAAGGCTCCTTTCATGTTTGATGGGGAACACGGAATTGCTCCTCACTCAGTGCAGGGGAATCTGATCTCATCTCTCATCGAGCGGGAAGTCTCATGGATTTTCTCGAGTTGTGGAGGGAACCTGGGTTATATTCTCAAGTGACGATGGGGATGGCCCGTCAAAACTCGTGTTTTTTCAGCTACATCAGGACTCCTGTCTAGTTGCGATGGACAACTCGTGATTGTCCTCGAGTCTTGGCAGGGCAATAGGGATGCCTCTCGAGGTGAGGCGGGAAAACCAGTGTCCTTTCAAGTTGCCACACGGATACTGGGACTTCTGTCAATTTTCAAGAGGACTCAATCATTGTCTACTTTTGAAGCACTGAACTCCGTGTTCTACTCGTGTTGTCAAAGGGATGTGAGGCCTCCTGTCGAGATGAGGCGGGGAACTAGGGCTTTCTCTAGGGTCTTCATAGGGGATTCAGATATCCCTTCATCTTTTGAGATGAAGGATGAGCCGGCATTCAAGTCACTGCAGGGAATTCCAGCCTTATTTCGAGTCAGGGCATCTCGGTGTCCATTCCACTTGAAGCAGCAAACTCAGGGTGCCTCTCACATACCAAGAGCTGAGAAAAGCCTCCACTTGAGCTGCTTGTGGAAAGTTGGCATTGCTCTTGTTTCAAAGCCAGGGAATCTGCTCTCATCTCGAAATGATTTGGGCTACACGGAGCTTTTCTCGAGTTGCTGTGCTGAACTTGGTGTTGTTCTAGACTTGGGATGCTGTTCTCGGGGAATCTTGGAGTTGCCCAAAAGAAGTCAAACCACTTGTGCTCTTTGATGAGGAATGCAGGATTGCTCTGGAGCCAGTGCAGGGGAATCGGGCCTCATCTCGAGTTGATTTGTGGTACACGGTGCTCTTTCCTATTGTTACACTGACCTCAGGGTCCCTCTAGACTTCTGACACAGTTCTTGGGGACTATGTGGAGTTTCATCTAGGAAGTCAAGGCTCCTTTCGTTTTTGATGGGGAACATGGACTTGCTCTGCATGCAATGCAGGGGAATCGGGCCTCATCTCATGGCAAGGGGGAATTCTCACGGTTTTCTTGAGCTGTGGCGGGAACCTGAGTTATGTTCTCAAGTTATGGTTGGGATGGCCCTTCAAACTCGTGTTGATTCAGTGACATTAGGACTCCTGTCTAGCTGCAAGGGGCAATTCGGGATTCTATTCAAGGCTTGGTAGGGCAATAAGGATGCCTCTCGAGGTGAGGGGGGAGACCCAGGGTCCATTCCAGTTGCCACAGTAATTTGGGGATTCCTATCAATTTTCAAGAGGAGGCAGCCATGCTCTCCTTTTGAAGCATTTAAATCCATGTGCCTGTGGAGGTTTCTAAAGACTGTGAGTCCTCCTGTCGAGATGAGCCGGGGAACTAGGGTTTTCTCTAGGGTCTCCACAGGGGATTCAGACATCACTTCATCATGTGTGATGAAAGACGAGCCTGCATTAAAGTCACTGCAGGGAAATCCAACCTTATTTCGAGTCATGGCATCTGGATAACCATTCCACTTGATGCAGCAAACTCAGGGTCCCTCTCACATACCTAGAGCTGAAAGAAGCCTCCTCTTGAGGGGCTTGTGGAAAGTTGGCATTCCTCTTGAGTCGAAGCCAGGGAATCAGCTCTCATCTCGAGATGATTTGGGGTACACGGAATTTTCTCGAGTTGCTGTGCTGAACTTGGTATTCCTCTTGTCTTGAGACGGTATTCTCAGGTAATCTCTGGAGTTGCCTAAAGGAAGTCAAGCCACTTGTTGTGTTTGATGGGGAATGAGTGATGGCTCTGGAGCTAGTGCAGGGGAATCGGGCCTCATCTCGAGTTGATTTGAAGCACACAGTGCACTTTCATGTTGCTGTGGGGTTCTCAGGTTCCCTCTAGACTTTTCAAAGTGTTCCTGGGGACTCTCTGGATTTCCATCAAGGAAGTCAAGGCTCCTTTCATGTTTTATGGGGAACACAGACTTGCTTTGCATGCAGTGCATGGGAAGCGGGCCTCATCTTGAGTTGTTTTCAAGTACACAGTGCATTTTCATGTTGCTGCGGGGACCTCAGGGACCCTCGAAACTTGTGACAGTGTTCCTGGGGACTCTCTGGATTTCCATCAGGGAAGTCAAAGCTCCTTTCGTGTTTGATGGGGAACACAGACTTGCTCTGAACGCAGTGCAGGGGAATCGGGCCTCATCTCGAGTTGTTTTGGAGTACACAGAGCCTTTACATGTTGCTCTGTGTTCCTCTCGAGTTGTCAAAGGGATGTGAGGCCTCCTTTTAAGATGAGGCTGGGAACTAGGGTATTCTCTAGGGTCTCCACAGGGGATTCAGACATCCCTTCATCTTGTGAGATGAGAGATGAGCCTGCATTCAAGCCACTGCAGGGACACCTGGCCTTATTTTGAGTCAGGGCTTCTCAGTGTCCATGTCACTTGAGGCAGCAAACTCAGGGTCCCTCTCACATACCTATAGCTGAGAGAAGCCTCCTCTTTAGGTGTTGTTTAAAGCTGGCATTCCTCTTGAGTCAAAGCCAGGGAATCAGCGCTCATCTCGAGATGATTTGAGGTACACAGAGATGTTTTCTAGTTGCTGTGCTGAACGTGGTGTTCCTCTATACTTAGGACGGTGTTCTCGGGTAAACTCTGGAGTTGCCTAAAGGAAGACAAGCCACTTGTCGTGTTTGATGGGGAATGCTGGATGGTTCTGGAGACCATGCAGGGGAATCAGGCCTCACCTCGTGTTGATTTGAAGTACACGGAGCGCTTTCGTGTTGCTGTGGGGAACTCAGTGTCCCTCTATACCAGTGACAGTGTTCCTGGGGACTCTTTGGAGTTCCATCAAGGAAGTCAAGGCTCCTTTCGTGTTCATGGGGAACAGGGAATTGCTCTGCCTGCAGTGCAGGGGATTCAGGCCTCATCTCACGGCCAGGTGAAAGCCTCATGGTTTTTCTCGAGTTGCGGCAAGAACCTGGGTTATGTTTTCTAGTTACGATGAGGATGGACCTTCAAAACTTGTGTTGGATCAGCAACGTCAAGATTCCTCTCTAGTTGCGAGGGACACCTCGGAATTCTCCTCGAGGCTTGCATGGGCAATAGGGATGCCTCTCGAAGTGAGGCGAGAGACCCAGGGTTCCTGTCCAGTTGCCACAGGGATATCGTGATTCCTATCAATTTTGAAAAGGAGTCAGGCTTCGTCTCCTTTTGAAGCATTGAACTTCGAATGCCTCTCGAGTTTTCAAAGGGAAGTCAGGCCTCATGTCGAGATAAGGCAGGGAACTAGTGCTTTCTCTAGGGTCTCCACAAGGGATTCAGACATCCCTTCTTTATGTGAGATGAAAGATGAGCCTGCATTCAAGTCAATGCAGGGAAATCCGGCCTTATTTTGAATCAGGGTATCTCGATGTCCATTCCACTTGAAGCAGCAAAATCAGGTTCCCTTTCACATACATATAGCTGAGAGAAGCCTCCTCTTGAGTTGCTTGTGGAACGTTGGCATTCCTCTTGAGTCCAATCCAGGGAATCAGCTCTCATCTTGAGATGATTTGTGGTACACGGAGCTTTTGTCGAGTTGCTGTGCTGAACTTGGTGTTCCTCTAGATATGGGACGGTGCTCTCGGTTAATCTCTGGGGTTGCTAAAAGAAGTCAAGCTACTTGATCTGTTTGATGGGGAATGCACGATGGCTCTGGAGCCAATGGAGGGGAATCCGGCCTCATGTCAAGTTGATTTGTAGTACACGAAGCTCTTATGTGTTGCTGTGGTGGCCTCAGCACCTCTAGACTTGTGAGGTGCTGAAGCCCCCAGTCTTCTTGGGGACTATGTGGAATTTCATCTAGGAAGTCAAGGCTCCTTTAGTGTTTGATGGGGAACTCAGATGTGGTCTGCATGCAATGCAGGGGAATCACACCTCATCTCGAGTCGATTTGGGGTACACGATGCTCTTTTGTGTTGCTGCGGGGACCTCAGGGTCCCGCTAGACTTGTGATAGTGTTCTTGGGGACTTTCTGGAGGTCCATCAAGGAAGTCAAGGCTCCTTTTGTGTTTAATGAGGAACACAGACTTGCTCTGCACGCAGCATTGCAATCGGGCTTCATCTCGCAGCGATGGGGAAGTCTCATGGTTTTTCTTGAGTTTCAGTGGGAATCTGGGGTATGTTCTCGTATTACGGTGGGGATGGCCTTTCAAAACTCATGTTGGTTCAGCGACTTCAGGACTCATGTCTAATTGCCAGGGATACCTCGGGATTCTCCTTGAGGCTTGGCAGGGCAATAGGGACGCCTCTCGAGGTGAGACAGGAGACCCAGACTTCCTTCGCAGTTGCCAGAGGGATATTGGGATCCCTATCAATTTTCAAGGTGAGTCAGGCGTCGTCTCCTTTTGACGCCTTGAACTCTGCACTCCTCTCGAGTTGTCAAAGGGATGTGTGGCCTCCTGTCGAGATGAGTCGGGGAACAAAGGCTTTCTTTAGGGTCTCCACGGGGGATTCAGATATCCCTTCATCTTGTGAGATGAAAGACGAGCCTGCATTCACGTCACTGCAGGGAAATCCGGCCTTTTTTCGAGTCTGGGAATCTCATTGTACATTCCACTTGAGGCAGCAAGCTCAGGGTCCCACTATGATACTTATAGCTGAGAGAAGCCTCCTCTTGAGGTGCTTGTGGAAAGTTGGAATTCCCTTTGAGTCGAGTTCAGCAAATCAGCTCTCATCTCGAGATGATTTGGGGTACATGGAGCTTTTCTCGAGTTGCTCTGCAGAACTTGGTGTTCCTCTGGACTTGGAATGATGTTCTCATGGAATCTCTGGAGTTGCGTAAAGGAGGTCAAGCCACATGTTCTATTTGATGGGGAACGTGTGATGGCTCTGGACCCAATTCAGGTGAATTGGGCCTCATCTCGAGTTGATTTGGGGTACACGAGCTCTTTCATGTTGCTGCGGAGTCCGCAGGGTCCCTCTAGCTTTGTAACAGTGTTCTTGGGGACTCTCTGGAGTTCCATCAAGGAAGTCAAAACTCTTTTCAAGTATGATGGGGAACACACACATGCTCTGCATGCAATGCAGGGGAATCAGACCTCATCTCACGGCGAGGGGGATGTCTCATGGTTTTTCTCGAGTTGCGGTGGGAACCTGGGGTATGTTCTTGAGTTGCGGTGGGGATGGTCCTTCAAAACTTGTGTTGGGTCAGCGACGTCAGGACACCTGTCTAGTTGCGAGGGACACCTCGGGATTCTCCTCGGGGCTTGGGAGGGCAATAGGGAAGTCTCTCGAGGTAAAGTGGAGACCCAGGGTCCCTTTCCAGTTGCCACAGAGATATTGAGATTCCTATCAATTTTCAAGAGGAGGCAGGCATCATCTACTTTTGAGGCATTGAACTCCACGTGCCTCTCAAAGTTTCAAAGGGATGTGAGGCCTCCTGTCGAGATGAGGCAGGGAACTTGGGCTTTCTCTAGGGTATCCACAGGGGATTTAGACATCCCTTCTTCTTGTGAGATGATAGACGAGACTGCATTCAAGTCACTGCAGGGAAATCCGGCCTTATTTCGAGTAAGGGCATTTCGGTGCCCATTCCAAACGAGGCAGCAAACTCAGGATCCCTCTCACATACCTATAGCTCAGAGTAGCCTCCTCTTGAGGTGCTTGTGGAAAGTTTCCATTCCTCCTGTGTCATAACTCTCATCTCGAAATGTTTTGGGGTACACGGAGCTTTTGTCGAGTTGCTGTGCTGAACTTGGTGTTCCTCTAGATATGGGACGGTGCTCTCGGTGAATCTCTGGGGTTGCCTAAAGGAAGTCAGGCTATTTGCCCTGTTTAATGGGGAATGAGGGATGTCTCTGGAGTCAATGCAGGGGAATCGGGTCTCATCTAGAGTTGATTTGAGTTAAACGAGTTCTTTCGTGCTGCTGCTGTCACTTCAGGGTCCCTGCAGAACTGTGACAGTGTTCTTGGGGACTATGTGGAGTTTCATCTAGGAAGTCAAGGCTCTTTTCGTGTTTGATGGGGAACATGGACTTGCTCTGCATGCAGTGCAGGGGAATCAGGCCTCATCTCGAGTTGATTTGGAGTACATGGAGCGCTTTCATGTTGTTTCGGGGACCTCAGGGTCCCTCTAGACTTGTGAAAGTGTTCCTGGGGACTCTCTGGAGTGCCATCAAGGAAGTCAAGGCTCCTTTCCTGTTTGATGGGGAACACGGACTTGCTCTGCATGCAGTGCAGGGGAATCGGGCCTCATCTCGTGGCGAGGGGAAAGTGTCATTGTTTTTCTCGAGTTGCGGTGGGAACCTGGATTATGTTCTCGTGTTATGACGAGGATGGCCCTTCAAAACTCGGGTTGGATCAGTGATGTCAGGACTCCTGTCTAGTTGCGAGGGACACCTCGGGATTCTCCTCGGGGCTTGGGAGGGCAATAGGGACGCCTCTCAAGGTGAGAGGGGAAACCCAGGTTCCATTTGCAGTGGCCACAGGAATTTTGGGATTCCTATCATTTTTCAAGAAGAGTCAGCCATCGTCTCCTTTTGAAGCATTTAACTCCGTGTGCCTCTCGAGTTTTCACAGGGATGTGAGGTCTCATGTTGGGATGAGGCCAGGAACTAGGGCTTTCTCTAGGGTCACCACAGGGGATTCAGACATCCCTTCATCTCGTGAGATGAAAGACGAGCCTGCATTCAAGTCACTGCAGGGAAATCCAGCCTTATTTCGAGTCAGGACATCTCGGTGTCCATTTCACTTGAGGCCACAAACTCAGGGCCCATCTCACATACATATAACTGAGAGAAGCCTCCTCTTGAGGTACTTGTGGACAGTTGGCATTCCTCTTGAGTTGAATCCAGGGAAGCAGCTCTCAACTCGAGATGATTTGGGGGTACAGGGAGCTTTTCTCGAGTTGCAGTGCTGAACTTTGTGTTCCTTTAGATATTGGACGGTACTCTTGGTGAATCTCTGGAGTTGCCTAAAGGAAGTCAAGCCACTTGTCATGTTTGATGGGGAATGCGAGATGGCTCTGGAGCCAATGCAGGGCAATCGCGCCTCATCTCGAGTTGATTTCATTTACACGAATTCTTTTGTTTTGCTGCGGTGACCTCAGGGTCCCTCTCGACCTCTGGCAGTGTTCTTGGGGACTATGTGGAGTTTCATCTAGGAAGTGAAGCCTCCTTTCATGTTTGATGGGGAACACGGATTTGCTCTGCACTCAGTGCAGGGGAATCGGGCCTCACCTCGCGGCCAGGGGGAAGTCTCATGGTTTATGTTGAGTTGCGGCTGGGACCTAGGGTATGTTCTTGGGTTACGGCGAGGATGGCCCTTCAAAACCCGTGTTGGTTGAGCGGCGACAGGACTCCTGTCTAGTTTTGAAGGACACCTCGGGATTCTCCTTGAGGCTTGGCAGGGCAATAGGGATGCCTCTCGATGTGAGGTGTTGACCCAGCTTCCCTTTGCAGTTGCCACAGGGATATTGCTATTCCTATCAATTTTCAAGAGGTGTTAGGCATCGTCTCCTTTTGAAGCATTGAACTCCGTGTTCCTCTCGAGTTGTCAAAGGGATGTAAGGCCTCCTGTCGAGATGAGGTGGGGAACTAGGGCTTTCTTTAGGGTCTCCACAGGGGATTCAGACATCTCTTCATCTTGTGAGATGAAAGACGAGACTGCATTCAAGTCACTGCAGGGAAATCCAGCCTTATTTCGAGTCAGCGCATCTCGGTGTCCATTCCACTTGAGGCAGCAAACTCAGGGTCCCTCTCACATACCTAGAGCTGAGAAAAGCCTCCGCTTGAGCTGCTTGTGGAAAGTTGGCATTCCTCTTGAGTCGAAGCCAGGGAATCAGCTCTCATCTCCAATGTTTTGGGGTACACGGAGCTTTTCTCGAGTTGCTGTGCTGAACTTGGTGTTCCTCTAGACTTGGGACGGTGCTCTCGGGGAATCTCTGGAGTTGCCTAAGGGAAGTCAAGCCACTTGTCTAGTTTGATGAGGAAAGCGGGATTGCTCTGGAGCCAGTGCAGGGGAATCGGGTCTCATCTCGAGTTGATCTGGGTACTCGGAGCACTTTCGTGTTGCTGCGGGGACCTCAGTGTCCCTCTACACTTGCGACAGTGTTCTTGGGGACTCTCTGGAGTTCCATCACGGAAGTCAAGGCTCATATCCTGTTTTATGGGGAACACGGAATTGCTTTACATGCGATGCAGTGGAATTGGGCCTCATCTCACGGCGAGGGTGAATTCTCCTGGGTTTTCTTGAGCTGTGGTGGGGACCTGGGGTATCTTCTCGAGTTACGGCGGGAATGACCCTTCAAAACTCATGTTGTTCAGTGACGTCAGGACTCCTGCCTAGATGTTAGGGACACCTCGGTATTCTCATCGAGGCTTGATAGGGCAATAGGGACCCCTCTCAAGGTGAGGCGAGAGACCCAGGGTTCCTGTCCAGTTGCCACAGGGATATTGGGATTCCTATCAATTTTCAAGAGGAGTCAGGAATCGTCTCCTTTTGAGGCATTGACCTCCGCGTGACTCTCGAGTTTTGAAAGGAGTGTGAGGCCTCCTGTTGAGATGATACGTGGAACTAGGGCTTTCTCTAGGGTCTCCACAGGGGATTCAGACATCCCTTCATCTCGTGAGATGAAAGACGAGCTGGCATTCAGGTCACTGCAGGGAAATCCAGCCTTATCTCGAGTCACGGCATCTCGGTGTCCATTCCACTTGAGGCAGCCAACTCAGGGTCCCTCTCACATACCTATAGCTGAGAGAAGCCTCCTCTTGAGGTGCTTGTGGAAAGTTGGCATTCCTCTTGGGTCAAAGCCAGAGAATCAGCTCTCATCTCGAGATGATTTGCTGTACACGGAGCTTCTCTCTAGTTGCTGTGCTGAACTCGTGTTCCTCTAGACTTGGGATGGTGTTCTCGCGGAATCTCTGGAGTTGCCTAAAGGAAGGCAAGCCACTTGCTGTGTTTGCAGGGGAACGCCTGCTAGCTCTGGAGCCATTGCAGGGGAATCAGGCCTCATCTCGAGTTGATTTGTGGTACATGGAGCTCTTTTGTGTGATTGTGGTGACCTCAGGTCCCTCTAGACTTGTGACAGTGTTCTTGGGGCCTCTCTGGAGTTCCATCAAGGAAGTCAAGGCTCCTTTCTTGTTTGATGGGGAACACGGAATTGGTCTTCACGCAATGCTGGGGAATTGGGGTTCATCTTGTAGCGAGGGGGAAGCCTCATGGTTTTTCTCGAGTTGCAGCGGGCACCTGAGGTATATTCTCCAGTTGATTTTTGGCTGCACCAGACCACTGAGGAAGTTACCTTTTGACGATCCTTGATGACTGTTGTTAAATCCATCAAATTCTTTACATTTAATAGTGGAAACAAATGTGGTTAATGTAAGTTTGAAGTCAAGAATGCCAAATTCATTTGCCTCTCTATCCCTGTGTTCCCCTTCACAGCTAAAATTTTCACCAGAGCACTGGAGAATTCTTTGCTAAATATATATTCCACAAAATGTTATTCTTATGAAATTTTAAAATCTTTAATCAATAACTTTGGTAAATGGTGGACTAAATTAAAAAAAATAAAATATTCGCCTATGCAGCATTTCCTATGTTTATTTAATCATGCAAGTCTTCTTTCTCTTCTCTTTCTCTCTCTCTCTTTTTTTTTTTTTTTTTTTTGCAGGTCTTCTATCTTCAAATGAGCATCTTGGGGTTTAGTGTTCCCCCAAACACCCTATAAAGAGCTACCCTAAGCCAACTTTTCAAGCACAGTTATAAGGTTCTTTTTGGTAGATTCATGTAGCATTTATTAATTAGAGTGGATGAAGACTAACGATGCCTTCTTAACCTTGCCACCATGTTATAAGGAAAGCAAGTCTGGCACATAACTATGAAACATTTACTAAACAGAAATTCATTATTAATAAAACATGCATGCATGCTAAGTTGCTTCAGTTGTGTCCGACTCTTTGCGACTCTATGGACTGTAGCCCACCAGGTTCATCTGTTTATAGGATTCTCCAGGCAAGAATACTGGAGTGGGTTGCCACACCCTCCTCGATCTTCCTGACCCAGAAATCCAATCAGCACCTCTTACATCACCTGCATTGGCAGGTGGGTTCTTTACCACTAGTGCCACCTGGCAAGCCCACAATAATAAAACATAAGGTAAATCTCAATAAAATTCAGATCTCTGCTCTTTTAAATGCACTGATCACAGCCTGCATGAAAGATTCACTCAAGGCAGAACAATACAGGCAGATTTAGGTTCAACTTTTGGACTCAACATCTTTTAGAGATCAAGCCTCAAGTACCATCCCTAAGGTTACTGGCTACACAGTTTGCTAGATTTTATTTCCTGCTCAAAGAATAGAAGGGGTTGTCTTAAAATATTTCTGCCACATCAAAAGGCTTGAATAACACTTGTTTCACCAATGACAGTAAAATGAATTAGCACAATTTTATGTCACCTTTTCTATACTGAATATTCTTAAAATCATTTCAGACATTGTTATACACACATTGGGACATGTTTTATAACATCAGTTACCCTAATTTGCATCTTAGAGCAATGTGGTTGTGGTGTGAAATTATGAAAGGGGAGAAGGGAAAGAGCTACCTCATCGAACCATGTTGCCAAATGTGTTCTGTGAAGCAACTGCATTAGAATCACCTGTAGTTCTTTCAAAATGAAGATTACTCCAAGTAATTACATGCACACCCTATCTGAGAGTCACTGGCACCGAGAATCAGCCTAAATCTTCTGGAAATGGCTTCAAAATTTTGTATCTCCTGTACTTTTGCAGCCATTTTGTGCCAAAACAAAGGGAATATGATGACAGTAAAGATCGATAAAAATTTTAAAGGTTTACCTACTGGTAGCTAAACTTACATGATTCAAGAAGGTCCCACAGTTTTCCTTTTCTGGATGTCACCACCAGGAATAAGAGCCACAAGATTTAATAACTGATGTGGCAATGGGTACCAACCAACCAGAATTGATGCCTTCCAGCCTGCAGGATCAGTGAACTGGCACTTTGTTGTTCCTCTATGTTATCAGCCCACAAATAACCATCGACCTCCCTGGCTGGCATACAGACAACTGCCTATAAGTAGTGGTGGGGTGATTTTTTTCCCTTTTTCTTTATAACTTTTATGTTGTGTTTTCTTTACTGGATTTGCTGTGTACTAACAATCGGTTGGTTGGATAGAGACAGTAGTGTCTTTGAGCCAACTCCTATTGACTTTGTAAAGTCAGTTGTTTGTATCTTTTCCAAACTCTACATTCAGTGATATCACACTGTTGCTTGAACTGGATCACTGTGGGAGTGTTTCTATCAAAGTGAATACTACCAATATGCTTCCCTCTCATAGCTGGTTGTTATACATTTTGCAGCACACCACTGGAGAGAGAGATTATTTTTTTTCACACCACTACTGTAATACATATAAATGTACTAGATATAACATTTATCATTTTAAACATTTTGAGTGTCCAGTTAAGTGGCATTAAGTGTGTTCACACTGTTGTACAACACCATCACCTCCATCTCCAGAATTATTTCATCCTTCCAAACTGAAACCTTGTACCCACTAGACCACAACTCCACAGCCCTGGATAACCACTGCTCTACTTTCTGTCTATGAATTTGTCTATTCCAGGCAGCTCAAAGAAGTGGAATCACACAGTAACTGTCTTCTCATGTCTGACTTCTCTCACGTAGTGTAATGATTTCAAGGAACACCCATGTTCTAGCATGTTTCAGAATTTCATTCCTTTTCAAGGCTGAATAATATTCCATTTTATGTATATACCATATTTTGCATATCTGTTCACATGTTGATAAATATTTAGACTATTTCTATGTAATTTTACTGAGGCGTAATTCACATATAACAAAACTATACATTTTAGGGCACACTGTTTGATGCACTTTGAAAGATGTATATATCCATGCAAACACAACAAAGATACAAAATAGTTCCACCACTCCCACCACGCTAGAAAGCTTCCCCCTCACCTCCTTTTAAAGACTTGGTTATTTGCCTGCACCGGGCCTTAGTCGCATTGTGGGGCTCCTCCTCACCTAGTATCCGCAGCGCGTGGCCTTAGCTGTGCTGCAGCACGCAGAACCTTGGTTCCCGGAACCCGTGTCCCATGCACTGCAAGGATAATTCTTAACCACTGGACTCTTGGGAAAATCCTTCATCCTTTACCTCTGTCAACATGCCCCAAACTCCCTGTCTCAGGCAACTGCCATTGTGATTTCTATTAATACAGATTTATTCTGCTCGATGGAGAATTTTCAGTAAATAAAATTAGACAGTATCATACTTGATTCGGGCTCAGCTTTTTCACGCAGCATAATGTTTGCAAGACTCATCTGTACTGCTGTGTGTCTCAGTGATTCTTTCCTTTTTGTTGCTGGGCAGCATTCCACTGGCAAGGACTGTGAAGAATCTGAGATTTTATCCTGTTTGCAAGCTAAAAAGTTAGGCTGCCTCGGATTCATGCTTGTACCAGATCAAATATGATTTTTTTGCATGTAAGTTATGCCTCAATAAACTTATACAGGTAAAAACAACCTAAATGTCCACACATAGTAAATCTTGAGTCATAGCTGAGGAACCCTAAGCTTAGAAAACCTCAATATTTAATAAGAGACTTCAAGAAAATCTGCCCAACCTTTGTTCCTGGAAGGAGACATTGTCTTCATCATACTGGACTCCAAAAAATTTGCCTTCTGCTCCAGATGGAGAAATTATATTTTCCAAGGGTATCTACTGTGCAAGTGTTTTTTTTTTTAAAGAAGATTGTCTGGAGCAAAACTGTCAGCACCTCTATTCATAAGACATGTGGAAACACAAGGGACCCATGGGAATCATGTCCCAGTGTCTGGTGTGTGAATGAAGTGAAGTGAAACTTACTCAGTCATATCTGACCCTTTGTCACCTCATGTGTATACAGCCTGTGGAATTCTTCAGGCCAGAATGCTGGAGTGAGTAGCCTTCCCCTTCTCGAGGGAATCTTCCCAACCCAGGGATCAGATGGAACCCAGGTCTCCCACTTTGCAGGTGGATACATTTGTTTGTGAAAATAATGTTTGTCAAACATTTGTGTGAGAATACATTTGTTTATTCACTCTCCTGTTGATAAATATTTGTTTATTCATCTCCTATTGATGAATGTGATTCACTCTCCTATTGATGAACATGGAGATTGTTTGCACTTTGGGCTATTATGAATAAAGTTGATATGAACATTCTTAGACACATGTTTTGGATCTCTATGTTTTAATTTCTCTAGGGTAAATACCTAGGACTGTAATTGCTAGGCCATATGATAAGTCTATGTTTAACATTATTAAAGCATTGCCTGGTTTCAAAAATAGTCATAATTTTTTTACTTCTGCCATTAGTGTATGAGAGTTCCAGGCGCTCCCCCTCTTTGCCAGTAAATATCAACATTTTATCGAGTCTACTTTATTATTATTATTTTCTCTCTGTCTTTCTCTATATATCTCATCCCCACTCTTTCAGAGAAAGTTGCAGATATGACACCACTTTCCCCTAATGTTTTGAAGTGTGTTTCTTAAAAAAACTTTTATATGACCACAGTACTATTATTAAAGTCAGGAAATTAATATTGATACAATACTGTTATCTAACTTAGAGATTTTATTCAGAATTCACCAACTGTGCCCATAAGGGCCTATTTTGCAAAAGAAAATCTGATATTATGTGTCATTTAATTATAATAGCCTTTTGATTCTTAACAGAGTGATTTGTATTAGTTTTTACATTAGAAGCAAACGGCCCTGTGATCTTAATCTCTTTTTAGGCATTATGATCTCCATTTTTATCTTTATTTTTATTTATTTATTTAATCTTTATTTTTAATAAGTTAACTAATTAATTACATAAAGCAATGCATTCACATGGCTCAAAATTTTAAAAGCATGAAGTATTCAAAGGGAAAAATCTTTTTTCTACTCTACTCTCAGGTTCCCAATTTGGAGACTCCCCAAATAGAAATTTGTAATCGACCCCTAATTGACTATGTATACTTTTTTTTTTACACAAATCTGCTGACTATTGTTTGCCAAACACTTGAGATGGAGGAATTCATTTTCTTTTAAAGCCATGAGGTAATCTGGCAATGATGAGAAAAAGGATTGCTGTAAAGCTACTTCCTCTTTCAAATTAAATTGATCTTAGTCAGATTAAGAAGCTACTTACTACTACCTGTCTCCTTACTTCTCTATCTCCCCCCGCAGGGGACTGTGTCACCAGGACCTAATGCTGAAGCTTGTCACAGGTGAGGGACTTTGTGCAGAGGAAAGAAATAAAAAACTTGATCCACCCAGATGGCTCAAGAAATCCAGATCATCTCTGCCTTTCTCCTCTTGTTCTTATGTTACTTGGGAGAAAGATTCTAGAGGACAGAACTACACAAGGACCGTGTCTAATTTCTGGAGGAAGACCTTCTTTAAGACTCTGGGCTAGGACCCTCTCGGGTCAGTGACAGTGATTCAGGCAAGATTTGCCTTATATTCTGAGAATGGTAACGTGGAAATGGTAAAATAGTCAAGTGTCACAGGCACTGGCAGTGAAGACCCAGGTGTGCAGATGAGTCTTGTCACTTGCCCCTGGGTATGGCTGTTATATTTTCCAAATACAACATATAACCTGAAAGAAACTTTCCCAAATAAGTGAATTTATTTATATTAAAATTTCCAGTAGGATAACCATAATATATAGCTATTTGCAGGTTGTTAATTCATTATTGGAAATCTTCTTACTCTCTTATGACCTACTTGCATTTAAAAAAAAAATGGCTCTACTAGTTTTTTCTTTTTTTCTTTTTTTAAAGATTATAGTGTAGAAAATTTCACACACAAAAAATAGAACACAAATCTCCATATTCTCTTATCCTCCAGCTCCAAGTTTTCAGCTCAAGGACAAGCTTTTTCTATTTCTGCTTGACCCACCTCACCCCCCAACCCTTCATACAGATGGTTGAAGCAAATCCTAAAGCAAAGCAAAGCAAATCATCTTATACCATCATTTCATCCATAAATGTTTCAGCATGTTTTCTTAAAAGGCAGTGAGTCTTTTAAAAAAATAATTTAAATTCCTTTATCATTATCCACGATTCCTTAATATTATCAAAGATCTAGTGTTCATATTTCCTTGATTGCCATAATATATAATTGAGCTTCTTTGTTTAAATCAGGGTTCTTGGCTGATGTATCACTTAAGATTCTCTGATCTTTATCTTCCTACTCAGTCTCTCTTTTGAGGAGGGTATTTATATTGATATATAGTTGATTTACTCCCCTGGTGGTTCAGCAGTAAAGAATCCGCCTACAATGCAGGAGACACGGGAGGCTTGGGTTCAATCCCTGGGTCGGGAAGATCCCCTGGAGGAGGGCAGGGCAACCCACTCCAGTATTCTTGCCTGGAGAGTCCCATGGAAAGAAGAGCTGGTGTTCTGTAGTCCATAGGGTGGCAAAGAGTCAGACGCGATGGAAGAGACTGAGTATGCATGAGCACATAGCCGATTTATAATGTTACATTTGTTTCAGTTATACAATACAGTGAATCAGTATTTTTACAGATTATACTCCATTTTATTATGAAATAATGACTATTTTTTCTGTGCTGTACAATACATCCTTGGGGTTTATTTACTTCATACATAGTAGTTTTTTAATTTCAATTTTTTAAATTCTGAAAGTATGATAACACATTTACAGGAGACTTGGAAAATACACTGTATATTACAATTATTTTTTAAGGAGATAAATTAAGATTTTTAGTTGGAGTTTTAGTATCAAACTCTCAAAAATTAATAGAATGAATATGTAGAGAAATAGAATGATATACTAGACCTGAAAAACACTATGAACCAATTCAATATAATTAAGATTTATACAATTTTTACACAACAGTAGGACACAAATTCTATTCAAGTTCCCATAGACTGTAAATTGGGAGACTCTGGAACTTATCCAAGGACATAAAACAACGTGCAAAAATTTCATGGTCTTAAAGGTATTGAAATCACACAGGGTCTGTTCTCTTATCACAGTGGAATTACGTTAGAAACCAACATAAAAAGATATTTGAAAATAACCCACATCTTTTCAAGTGCAATGTGACATTTACTAAGAGAGTTACTCAGTCTCTCTCTATTTTCTTGATAAAGGATATAAATCGGAAAATATTTCTTAAAGTTAACCTTTACTGTAGGTAAGCTGCAGTTGCAGGTATGGTGCAAATTCAAACTGAAATAGTATTTAAAAGCATCCATTGGCAGAGTTCTCTAATTTACCACGGCAGATTTGAACTATAATAACTGAATAAGGTAAATCTATTACTTTGCAGACAAAGTATAAATATGTATGTTACACCAGATTACATTAAAATGTCTGTTAGTTTATTTTTCATTACCATTCCTGCTGTCAGTTCCACTTTCTCATTCACCTTAGTTATAGCTTAGTACTTAAAGTATTGAGTGGTCAAAGTTCAAACTTTAGGAGGAATGAAATGGCATTTCTTGGTCTTAAATTCTAATTATGCACCACAGGCTGAATTGTAGCTCTTTTCTCTCAAAATGTGTAGGTTTTCTGTTGATAAATTGGCATCTGTATTAGGGTGCAACCTTAGGGTAACTGACTGCTTACTTTTTAAGTTTTGTTAAACGCATATAGTGTGTTTGTATTTGCTGCATAATTGAGAAGTTTCATTTTTGCCCAAGTATTTTTTATTTTAAAGCTTTTTAGGAATTTGAAATCTTTCATCTTTGGAAAGAAATCTCAAGTTAATATTAAATCTTATTTTCAGTGGTTGAGTACTCAGATCCTGACTGAGGTGGTTTATTTGTAATACACTCTTTGTATCCTTAGGATCCTTAATTTAAAGTATACTGTATTTAATATTTTTAAAACACACAGTGTTTTAAAATACAATGTAATGTTAACTTTTTAATTAACTTCAGTTTTTGGAGTCCTGTATTATTAACTTTAGGTCAGTAGTATAATTTTATACACTATAGAGATTTTGTTGTGTCCTAGCTTTGTATTTTAATGCTTGCTGCGTTCAGTGTAAATGTTTCCTTATTGTTTTGTTTTTACCATGAAGATCAGAATTTGTGAGAAAGAGTTAGATGCAAAGGTTAATTGAGCACCTATACATTTGGCTGTTTAATTAAAATTCAGTTCCTCAGTAAACAGTAGTCACATTTTAGATGCTTAGTAGCTTCAGGTGGCAGTGGCTACTGTATTGGACAGCACAGATACAAGAACAAAATGGCTCTGTCACTGCAGAAAGGTCTTTTGAATAGTGCTGCTTTGCAGTGAGTTAGGTTCTGTCTAGACTCTGGGAATACAGAGATAAACATGACTGACAAGGCAAACACTTAGCTCCTGGTGGGGTTGAGAGATGGCAAACAAATAGCTGATGTCCATCATGTCATCATTAGGAAGAAAGATGAAAGTGGGTAAGAGAGAAGATGTAATGAAACAGTGTGCGGGGAGGTACCTGTTAACTAGGTGGTCAGGAAATGCCTTCTTAATATTTGCATGTCAGTGAATGAAGAGAAGGAGCAAGTCTTGTGAAGACCTGTAGGAAGACCCTTCTAGGCACAGGGAACAGCAAGTGCAAAACCCTGAAGTGAGAACAGATTGGACATACTTGAGGAATGGCAGCAAGGCATGTGCAAGTGAGGTCCTGGGAGAATGGTGGGTGATGAGGGGGGACATGACGGACAGTAGCCACATCATGTGGTACCTTGTGGTCTGTGGTAAAGACTTAGAATTTTAACCTGAGTGTGGTGAAAAGACATTGGAGGGTTTTGAGCAGAGGAGTGGCATGATCTAAATTATGTTTATTTAACTTTAATATGCCAGATTTACAAATAAAACAGTTAAAAACCCCCATGCCCTCATTCTCCAACTCTAGCAAAATGGGCCCAACTGAGATCATTGATCCCATGGATGACCTGTCCTTCCTTTATATATATTATCTCCTTTATCCTTCCCTGTAATATTGTGAAGTAGGATTTGTGTTTTAAAAGATCACCCTGGCTGCCGTGTAGAGAGTTAAGTTTAGGGGGGCAAGAGGAAAAGCATGAGGGCCTTTGGGAGCCTGAGACAGCAGTCTTAAGTGAGAGGTGATGGTGGCTTGGAGTCGAACGGCAGGTGGTGGTTGAAGTGATGAGAAGCAGCCAGATTCTGGTGAAACCAGCAGGAATGCTGGTGTATGTAGTTAAGGAAAGAGGAGCAGGGGTGATGCCTGTACTGTGGTCCAGATGATGATGTGACTGCCCATAGGAGAGTTCAGTTTATTCATGTTAAGTTTAAGATACCTAGTAGAAGTCCAGAGGTTGTCAAGGACACATTTTTAGGTTAAGAAAAAGAGGAAAACCCAGTGAAGGTAACTAAGGAGATATGCTGCAATAGCTAGCTGTTGATTTATGGTCTGAGTTTGGCCTCCAGGTTTGCTAGAGCTGGAGCTAGCTATTGTAGTGTCTCATGTCCCATATCCCAAGCAACCCCTCAGCCACTGGCAGACTGGAATGATTGGTCCTCTGGATAGTAGGGAATCAGTGTTTCAGGTAGGAGAACATGATACATTGAAGAATACTGCTGAAGAATTTAGACAAACACATTGATTTGTGAAGGTATTAAATGTCTTTAATGAGCAATAGAATTTCTAGAGAATATAGTTACTCTTAAATGGAACACTAAGTAGAAGATTTTCTTGTATACTTTATAAATATTGCATTAGTAGTTCAAAATCAGAATTTTATTAAATTTTACTTTCTCCCTTTTTTTCTCATTTTAAGTAGATGAAATGCATGTAAAAATGAAAGCACCAAAAAGAACTGTGGGTGAAAGTTGGATGGCCTAACAGTTTATTCAGATTTTAAGATTTATTTACATATTATATCATTAGCAAAAGTGTGTTATAAGGGTAAATTTGTAAGTGAATATTGACAAGTTGTTAAGTTTCTGCTTAAAGTCTTATTTGCTACTTTAAGTTATTGTTTCTTACAGATTTTCTAATCTGTGCTTATTTTACTAGGAGTCATGGCTTTGAAAGAATTACCTTACTGATTTCAAACACCATTTTAGGAGTAATTTTCCATATGCCTTAAAAGAAATAACCAAGCAAAAAAAGGAAAGGGACAAATAAAAGATATTGCCATTCTCATCCACTGTTTAACCTGACATTTTCAGAAAACAGTCTCACACTGAACTTTGTACACTGCAAGTAGTTGTTATCTAGACTGTGAAGTAAAGATAAAAGCTGTAGTATCTGATCTTAAACAAGTCACTTTAAGCCCTGGACTTCCAATTTTACTTAGTTTTTATTTTTATTTTTAATCTGTGAAGTGAATGTTTTGTGCTAAATGAGTGTCAGTTATCAAATTGTATAGATAAGAATTTAATAAAAATTTGCTTAGAGTGGATAGTTTGTTTGTGAGAGGCACTGTGTAATTACTGAATCTTTGAGGGCATAACATCACTAGTTTCTGCTCTCATTTATATACACAAGGAAGGGTAATGTAACTGTTATCAGTATCCTGATGGAAGAGGGATAATTGAAGAAAAGCAGTTCTCTTTTTTAAAATAAGTGAAAAGAACAAATTATGGATGAAGTTTCACTGGAAAAGTGTAAGCCTGGAAGTTATTTGAAATGTTTACCTGAAGTAAGAGCAGATAAACGTAAAAACAAATTACCAAATAAAACTTGACAAGCAGATACAGATACTCAAGGTGCAATTCCCCAAATGAGCAAACGCTTGAACAGATTTTAAAGTCTTTGTCAGAAGGTTCTTAAACTTATCAAAAGGAAGAAACTACTTGGAGAATCAGTGAGGCTCTTTGGGCAGAGTTCAGAGGATATGCTCAGAAGTGATAAGTATGTTGTAGGCAGATAAACTTCATTCACTGAAATTTTTTGGTCTCTCACTGTAAGTAAAGTATTATGACAGATAATTAGATGCCCTAAGGTATATTCTTTGATCTCTTAAGTGATTCATAAATTGCAAAAATCAATACAAAATCTTAAAATTGATAAAAATGTGTGTCAGACTCTAGTCATGAGATGGAAATCATACCAGTGATTTTCACAGAGAATTTAATACAACCGGTTGTTAACTAGGCATTTCCACTTAATAGTGGAAAGACAAAAGGGAACAGCAAGGTCTTGTCGGAAGCCACCACTGCCTCCTGACCGGAGAGCAAAGAGAAGAGGGCAAGTGGCTGGAAAGAAAGGCTGCAGCCCAAACTCTGGCCTCGAGGAAGGGGTTTGCACTCAGCTGGGACTAATGTCTTTGGGATCAGGAGAGGGGCCCAGTGGGGTAAGGGTACAGGGCTCAGCGAAGAGGGTTCTGCTGGCTGGCGCTGGTGTTCTAGGGGCACGGTGATACTGGTTCTGTGTCAGGAAGATACAGACTGGAACCAACTCTGGCTGCTAGAATGAACTGCTGCTGGCCTGAAGAGTGGTTGGGTTGCACTGGTGGCAAAAGGAAGCAAAAAATAGGACTAGGAAGCAAACAGAAAGTGCCGCATTTTCCTCCTCCAGCTTTCTGGTCTCAAGTACCCCTTGACTTCCAGGTGGCTCAGTGGTGGAGAGCCCTCCTGCCAGTGCAGGGACAGATTTCAATCTCTGGGTTGGTAAGATCTGCTGGAGAAGGAAATGACTACCCATTCCACTATTCTTGCCTAGAATATCCCATGGAAAGAGGAGCCTGGCGGGCTGTAGTCCACGGGGTTGCTGAAGAGTCTGACACAGCTTAGTGACTAAACAAAAACAAGCACTTTATTGGCAGAGCCTAACAAGAAGCAAACTATAAAGGAGAAAATGTGACTCACCCCCAGGATCACAAACTAAGAGCGTGGAAGGGTAGTTTTAAGGCTGAGAAACAAAAGCTCAATAACTTGCAGGAAGAAAAATGAATCTACATCTTTCACACAAGGCATATTTAAGTGTCATTAGAACTTTATAGTCAAGAAGTGCTATAGGAATTAATAGGAGAAGACAGATCCTTGTTAGGATAAACAGACAAGGCAGTGTTGGAGAGTAGTGTTTTAATGTGAATGTGATTTTAGCAGGCAGAAGTGAAGTGAGGGATGATTGCAGTAATGGAAGGAGATATTATAGGGTATGAGAAAGCTGTAAAATTGCATAATGGAGGACATGGGACAGACCTGGATCAAATTGGTTTCTACTGATGACTAACTTTAATGCTGAAAGTCATTTTTTGTCTCTGACTCTCATTTCTCTTTCATCCTTGATCCTTTAGGCATTGAAGACTATTATTGGTTGGATCAAAACCATGTTTTAGGACCATTAATTTAGAGTTTCTGGAGTTGGAGGTGACAGAGAATCAAATATGGAGATACTTTCTTGAGCAAGTAAGTTGTTACTTGCTCCAGATACAGTTTTCTTATTAA
The DNA here is from genome assembly GCF_963930625.1 of Muntiacus reevesi. Taxonomy (NCBI): domain Eukaryota; kingdom Metazoa; phylum Chordata; class Mammalia; order Artiodactyla; family Cervidae; genus Muntiacus; species Muntiacus reevesi. Next base: position 102,864 of record NW_027077844.1, read on the forward strand.
CACAGAAGTTTTTAATCAGGTCCATGGATAAGGTTGAGAATATCCTTCAATGCATGAATATAATTACATGTGATTTTTATGTTGTCAAGGAAGAGGTTTCAGGTGTAATTTTCATCAAAATGAGATTAAATAAAAGGATGTTTGGAATTTGGTAGACCATTAAATGTAAGTAAACTACTCAAGAGCATATGGGTGTACTGTCATTATTCACTTTATTGGGCACTTAATATGTTGAAGGCACTTAGGAAAAAGAATGTAGGGTAATAAAAGTATATCAGTATAGTAGGGAGCTGGTCCTGCTCTTTCATGGGGGGCATAGGTCCTAGGGAGGGCTGCCTGCCTAGGTAGTGATTTGTGCTAAGATATAGAAGGTGAAAAAGGAGTTAACGATGAAGACACTGAGGTGGTGAAATTGTGGCATTTTTAACAAAAGTGGATTGACAGTATTACCATAAATTTCCCTAGTGATTTGTTTTGAGGGTCCGCAGGCTGCTCTTGAACTTCCATAAGGAAGCGTGTTGAATATTTCTCAGATAGCCTTTGGAGGCTATCTATTAAATTCACAGATTCAAGTTAGAGGAGCCAATGTGGCCTAAGCTGGTGGTCTTCAATTTTGACCTGATGTCTAGATTTTTTTTAATCTTGGGGGGTTGAACTGTGGAGTTACAAAAGATATTATTTTCATTGTGGTAAGATGTCCATAGCATAAAAATTAGCATTTTAACCATTTTTAAAGTGTACTGATTGGTGGCATTAAGTACATTTCACGTTTTTCATGTTACCAGTCTGAAACTCGGTACACATTAAATAACAGCTTCCTATGCTCTTCTCCCTCCAGGTACTGGGAACCGCTATTGCATTTTTCCCCTTTATTAATTTGACTGTTCTGGTACCATGTATCAGGAGAAACTGAAAACACTGTTTTATGTCTGGCTTAACTTCACTTAGCATGATATCTTTAAGGTTTATTCATGTTGTGGCACTACTAGCATTTCATTCCTTTTTTTTTTTTTAAATGGAGTTCATTTTTTAGAGCAATTTTAGATTCGTATTAAAATTGAACAGAAAGTACGGAGTCCTCATACACTACTCCTACCCCCATGGATGCACAGCCTCCCTCACGTCAGCGTCCCACACCAGAGTTGTGTATCTGTTGTAAAATACAAACCTCAGTGATACATCATTTACACTGGAGTCCTTGGTTTATGTGAGGGGTCACTCTTCTTGTTGTACAGTCTGAGTTTTGTGTAAAGACATAGTGTCATACGTGGTATTTTCACTGATCCAGAAGCAAGTTGCCCTCCAAATACACATTCTGCATCTATGGATTCAGAAAGCCACAATCCATACACGTGATACACCATCCGCAGTTGGTTGAATATGTGGAGGCAGAACGGTATGGAGGGTTAACAGTATTCTTCACCACTATGCATTCACAGTTTAAAAGAACATGCCAGTTTCACTTAAAATTGTTCTTAATTAAGTAAAAAATTACTAATCTTATTAAGTCACAATCCTTGAAAACACGTAATTTTAATATTCTGTGTGGTGAAATGGAAAGTGTGCCTGAAGTATTTTGGCTGCATGCCAAAGAATGATGGTTGTCTCGAGGAAATGCACTTGTCATTCTGTTTGTATTTTCTGCAATGGACATGATTTTAATTTAAATGACTAACTATGCTTATTCAGACTTGGGTATTTGTAGATATTTTCTCAGAAATGAAAAAAATAAGCCTATCAGTTTCAGGAAAATAGTGTCTGTGCTAGAGATAAAATTTGAACTTTCAAGCAAAAATTAATATTTTTGGAGAACTTGTATCCACCATCTGAGTTTTATCTGTATATTCTATTTTTTTGCTCTTCATTTTTTTCATCTCTCTTCATTAGGCTTATTTAGAAGCTGCTAGAGGATTTACACACACACACACAAATACATACATATATATATATATATATATATAATATAAAATGAAGGAGAATATATGTATTCTCCTTTATTTCCAAGGACTGTTTTAACAGAGCACAGTGCTTGAGCTTGGCAGTTTTCTTGTTTGAGCGTACTGACCGTACTGACTGCAACGCTTCGCTCTGTTGGTTCCCACTGCTGTTAGGAAGTCCGCTATGAGTCTGAACTGTTGCTACTTTATAAAAGTTACTTCCCTCCCCACCCCCCCCACCTCCCCCATAAGACTTTGCTCCTTGTCTTTTATTTTCTGCTGTTTGACAATGATGTATCCAGGTGTGGTTTTCTTTTTTATTGATTTTCCTTGGAATTCAGTGAGCTTCTTAAATCTGAGATCTTGAGTGAAGTGTCTAAACACATCTGAAAAATTCTCATCTTTAAAATATTAATGCCATTTTTCTCCTTCCCTTTAAAGACTAATTGATTGTATATAAGACCCACTTACTGAATTTTTTGTTTCTCTTTGTCTCATTCAAACATACATTTGTTGAATTTGTTTTATTTTTATTTTTCAGTTCTAGAGTTTCTGTCCAGTTATTCCAGCACTGTTTGCAGAAAAAGACTCTTGTTTCTCTTTTGGATTGCTTCGGCTCCTTTGTCTGAAATCATCAGTTGACTGTACTTGTAGGCCTGTCTTGGGGCTCTTCCACTGACCTATGTTTGTCTGTTCGTTCACCAGTTCTGTGCTGAATTGATTACTGTAGTACAGTAAGCCTTGAAATCGAGTGGTGTGAGTCCTCCAACATTGTTCCGCTTTGGTCTTGTGTTGGGTAGTCTAGTGTTTGCCTTTGTGTGTAAACTTCAGAAATCATTTTGTTGATAACTATAAAGTAACTGGCTGGGGTTTTGATTGGAATTGTGTTGAATCTATAGATCTAGTTGGGAAAAATTGTTGCGTTAACTACTGAGATGATGTATAACTGGGATTGTTTTATGTAAGAGCTCTTTTTACTTCCAGTTCACCGTTACTCTGGCAGGGAGCCCTTACAGGTTCAGCTTGAAGTAGGGATAATATACCAGAGTCCCCATGTTTGTCTGGCTCTGGAGTTTGACTTTTCCCTGTGAGGCCTCTGAAAGGTTAGTTCCGTTTTCCAGCCTTTTCGTTGGAATTGGGTATTTGGTTCCACAGCCCTTGGAACCTGAGTACTGTGATCTTGCTTTATTTTGGGGACCCAGCAATTGTTCATCACCTTGTTACCTCTTGAATGCTTTTGAGTTGTTAAAAACTATTTCATCCAGCTTTTAAAGTTATTTTCAGGACGGGAATCAGTTCTAATTTCCTCCTCTATCATTGCTGAAAATGAGTTTCCCCAGTTTCCTGTCTCCCTCATAGAATTGGTGGTCAGTGTATTTAGACTTTAAAATTTTGTGTAAATTCTTGGAGGAGCGGGATGAATTCTCCCAACTTTTGAATGTCTGTTGACACCTTCCAGACAGTAATAGGTAAGTAGATCTTCAAAAGCTCTACCTGTGGTGAAGAAATGATGCAGTTGAGTTTTTGTGTGGTCTGGTTAGTATAAAATGTGCCTTGGTTTTGGGCACTGAACAGTTGGGCAAAGAACCTACCAGTAGTTTTGGGTTTGTAGTATAGATTGCTACTCATCTGTCCCAGTTTTCATTCATTCTCTCTCCGTGATAGAATTCCCAGTTTTTTGTTGGGCTGTGCTGTGCTTACTCACTCACTCAGCCAGGTCCCGACTCTCTGCGACACCATGACTGTAGGCCACCAGGCTCCTCTGTCTATGGGGATTCTCCAGACAAGAATACTGGAGTGAGTTGCCATGCCCTTCTCCAGGGGATCTTCCCAACCCAGGGATGGAACCCAGGGCTCTCACAATGCGGCCATATTCTTTACCAACTGAGGCACCAGGGAAACCCAAGAATACTGAAGTGGGTGGCCTACCCCTTCTCCAGAGGATCTTTCCAACCCAGGAATCGAACTGGGGTCTCCAGCATTGCAGGCGGATTCTTTACCAGCTCAGCTAAAAGCTCACATACATGTATGCATTTAAGCAGACTTCAAATCCAGCTAATTTTTATTCTTGCTATACATCCCCCTTTCTCCTAGTCTGTACCAGCATTGTTTCTTGAGCTTGTCACGTCTTGCCTGTATTGCTCAAGTAGACATACAACTACTTCTTTGTTTAGAGTCTTGTAACTGATATTTTCTTTTTCATCAGCAGAAATGAAAGATCTTTTCAACTATGTTACTCCTGTGCTTGCAGAATTGATTTTAGTGTCCTTAGTTTTCAACTCTTTGTGATCTGGTCCCATTTGTCATTCCTGACCCTACATTTGATACCCTAATAACACCAAATATTAAAAATTTCCCTCCCCTTGTATTTGTGGTTCCTTACGACTGTGTCCTTTCTCATGCCTAATCCAGGGTTAACTTTCTTTTAAAATAAATTAGTTTCAGGTATTTTTTTAGTTTAATCAACTTTACATGTTTCTGAACATGAGAATAAATAGGCTCTGCTGTTGAATGCAGTGTAGCCTGAAATCTACACTGTGTTTATATAGTGTTTATATATCTAGTGATTTTTATCCTAAGTTGCAAATTTTGTTTTTCTTAAGATAATCTGTTAGAAAAAGTGATTGTAATATGTGAGTCATAAAATTAAATTGTTTCAGAATTGGGCTTATCTAGACCAGTCTCCTGTTTCACATATAAGGAAATTGTGGCCAGGAGAAATTAGTGACTCTGTCAAGTCAAAATTAGTTAGAAGCAGAATCAAGGTCTGTCGTGAGTTTCATCCTAATATAAATATCTGCTTAACGAAAATCTTCAAGTGTGTTGAAGTTTTCAAGTGTTCTTATCCCTGTAGTACATCTAGGATTACCACACCATGTTTCAAGGGCCTGTAGTTCTTGTGTGAATAGCAACTTGGGTAATGAACTGAGCAGTATGCATTCTTAATTTATGCCTTAACAACTCTGATTCTGTAATGAATGGTTTGCTTACAGTCGCTTTAATATACTTACCTTCTTGACAGTTCATTCTGGGAGGAATAGTTAAGTGTTTAAGTGAAACAGGCATGGTAGATACAACACTTAACAGTTATGTGTGTCTTTGTTTTTAGCATCAAGCATTGCACGATTCTCTCGAATAATGTAGATCACCTTTTACTGAATTTAACACTGTCTGATATCATGGTCTCCCTGGCAAATGCCTCAACTTTGCAGAAGGATTCCAGTTGGATAGAAAGGATAAGGAAATTTGTAACAGAAACCCTTGAAGATGGGTCTAGGCTAAACAGTAAGCAGCTGAACAGATTGCTTGGTGTCTCCTGGAGGTTAATGCAGATGCAGTCAGAAAGAGGTGGGTGTCAATGCTCTGTCCTTACTTAAGAGAGGGGCTCTTACGCATACTGTTAATGTTGAGCATCTAATTTTGAGTTCATACCTGTCAAACATTTCATAGTCATTTACGTTCGAGCCATAAAAGGTAGCCAGCATAATCATGAAGGAATGTCTGCTTGAACCCTGATGGCTGAGAACACCCCCTTTTCGGTGGGTAGGTCCACTCTGAAGCTGATGGGTAGGTTTTCTACTAGATTACATAGTTGGAGTGAAAGAAGGTAAGTTTTATTAATAGGAAATGACATTGAGCCTAAGGATAAAGAAATACTTTTCTGATCTAGTTTGACTAGAAATTGGTGGATCCTTATCTCTTTACCTTTCTTGTAACTTGAAGTTATGTTGCATTAAGTCAGTTTTTAGTGTGACTTACTAATTCTTTTCATTCAAGCAGAACTTTGCTGTTTGGTTCCTGGCTTATCCACCTTTCTAGTATTGTGGTATTTGTTGTCCTTTCCTAGGTTTGTTGTCTCTTAGGAAAATTTGTACTGTAATCTCCGATTGGTTTGACTTTTTTATTAGGCCATTGATGTAGGATTTTGATGGTAGTCATCAGTTTGTGGCTAAAATCTGCTTCCTCATAGGAACAAGGTGCTTCTGTGCTTTTTAGAAGAATTATGGTGCTGGTGAAGAAACATTTTGACTCACATGCAGCTGTTTTCTCTTGTTTCTTAGAGGCTACAGAGTCTCTCATAAAGGCAGTTTATACATTGTATCAGCAGAGAGGCCTTCTCCTTCCAGTTCCGACTTTGTTACTGAAGTTTTTCAGTAAAAGCTATCAAAAAGAAGAACTGAGATCTTACAGAATCCGGTACAGTTCCTTTGTTATTTTGCTTTTCTTTTTCTTACCAGGTTACTTTGTAATCTGTATGAATAAGATGATAGGGTGATTAAATCTTTGGAGAAAATCTTCTTTTTATCCTTTTTGGTTTTATTATTATTTTTTTTTAAATAAAAAGGCATACATAATAGTTTCAGTAACCTTTATACACATAACTGAGAAGGTAAAAGTCTCTTTGAGCATATATTTCCACTTGTCTGCTTAACAGCTAAAGGACAATTATTGGAACCACCTGTAGCAGCCTCAGAATTTTGTTTTGCTTCCCATAAAAATTATGGAGGTTTAACCTCCGGCCCTTAGTGACATATTGGGACACATGGTATAAGAATGAGGGCAGTAGAAGAGGAGAGGTGTACAATAGGTGAAAGAGATTAAAAGGTGCAAACTGAGTTATAAAGTAAATAAGTCATGGGGATATAATATACAGCATAAAGAATATGACCAGTAACTTTTATTAGGACAGGTGGTTACTAGACGTATGGTGACCATTTGCAATGTGTACAGATGTCAGACTATTATGTGATACATACCTGAAACTAACATAATACTGGGTGTCAAAAATGTTTCAATAAATTTTTAAATGGCGGTATCTTAAAGAGCAAAAGTGTCCAGCTTGGTTTGGTGCTGTCTGGTGATGCAGACAACACGAAGAGTAGAACTCAGGAATCAGTCTTAGATGTGGTGAGTTTGAGGTTTACTTGGGATAGTCTGGAAGAGATGTTTGGGTGAAAGATAACGGGATTTGTGGTACCTCAGCATACATAGGTAGTTGTTAGAACATATTCAAGTCTTTACTGTGAGTCAGGTGCTTTTCTTAATTTTTCAGTAATTCTCATACTTTTATGTAGGTACTGTTGGTTTCTGCCTTATAGAAGGAAGCTTAGGTTAAATAAGTTGGTGAGTGTCATGCTGTTAAAGGCCAGCCAGACTGAGACTTAAGTTCAAGTCTGGTAGACTCCAAAGGTTGTGTGTAAATCACTGAACTCTTGGGGGACAGCAAAAGTGATTGCCGTGTCCAAGATGAGACATTAGAGAGTGAGCAAGTATGTGCAAGAATGGAAATAACCCAAGTTTGAAGCCACTTAATGTGGGGGCACCCTATACTGAATGCATAAATGACTTAATATAGTAAAACGGTCATTACAAATTAGTGTAAATAGTTCACAAGCTAAGTAGAGCCTGTGTCCTTTAAGATAAAATTACAATGTACATAGTGCCCCAAACTACATAAACTTTTAAAATACAGTGGGTAAAACCTTAGAGAATACTATAGATGAATATAGTATGCCAGTCATCTTATAGGCTCTCAAATGTTTAAATAAATGTGGTGTATTTCCCTTTTCTTTGATGGCCTTAGATACCGTAGTAAAGTGTTATCACGTTGGTTGGCTGGTTTACCACTGCAGCTTGCACATCTCGGCTCCCGAAATCCTGAGCTTTCAACACAGTTTGTTGACATTATCCATACTGCTGCAGCCCGAGCAAATAAAGAGCTACTCAAAAGTTTACAAGTTACTGCTCTCCGAATCTATGGTAAGAGTGTTGTTTACCTGTGTATGTAATAATCGGTCTACCCCGACTTAAGAACAATGTTTCAAAGGGGAGATCTTTAGGTTTTACTTTTCCTTCAAATTATACATTAATTGTACCATGGTAAAATGAATAAAATATCAAACAGTAAATTCATTTTCAATAGTATTACTTAATACAATAGTTTAAGAAAACTAAAGGTTGTAGATGTCTCTTCAGATCTTAAATTATCTTTTAAGCCACGAAATTCACAAATTCAAAACTGATCAGGTATTTTTATAGAATTCTTTTGAAACTTTGATGGCAAATTTTACTTATTTAATCGTTATTGAGATCTTGTACGGCTTTCATATATTAACGTTTCACTCACCCCTGAAACCTTTTCATTCTTTTAGCAAAAATATCAATAAAAATATACATATATGCATATGTATAATTAGGATTTATTATTAGGACACAGTTTATATACCATAAAATTGGCCATTTTACACTGTGCAATTCATTAATTTTTATCATATTCCCAAGATTGTGCGATAGTCACTATTATCTTATTCCAGAATATTTTTATCACCTCAAAAAGAAACTCTACCATTAGTAGTCCATCCCTATTTCCTCATTTCTTCCTACCTCAGCTCCTGACAACCACTGCTCACCATTTCTGTCTCTCTGTATTTGCCTGTTTTGATCATTTCTCACAGATGACATTATGTGATGTGGATCTTCTCAGGATGGCTTCCGTCACTTGGCATACTGTTCTTAGGATTTACGAGCATATACGAGTACTGTATTTCTTTTTAATGCTGAGTAACATTCCACTGTTGAATATACACCACTTTATATTTACCCATTTATTAAATGACAAACGTTGGTTTGTGTCTACCTTTTGTGTGTGGTATTTAAAAATCTGTATTTTTCAGTATTGCTTATATATAGGAGTGTGTGTGTATACTCAGATAAGTCTTTGGTTTTAAATTCAGTTCAGTTTAGTTGCTCAGTCGTGTCCAACTCTTTGCAACCACATGAACTGCAGCATGCCAGACCTCCCTGTCCATCACCAACTCCTGGAGCCCAACTAAACCCATGTCCATGAAGTCGGTGATGCCATCCAAGCATCTCATCCTCTGTTGTCCCCTTCTGCTCCTGCCTTCAATCTTTCCCAGCATCGGGATCTTTTCCAACGAGTCAACTCTTTGCATCAGGTGGCCAAAGTATTGGAGTTTCAGCTTCAGCATCAGTCCTTCCAATGAACACCCAGGACTGATCTCCTTTAGGGTGGACAGGTTGGATCTCCTTGCAGTCCAAGGGACTCTTAAGAGTCTTCTCCAACACCACAGTTCAAAAGCATCAATTGTTCTGCGTTCAGCTTTCTTCACAGTCTAACTCTCACATCCATACATGACCACTGGAAAAACCATAGCCTTGACTAGACAGACCTTTGTTGACAAAGTAATGTCTCTGCTTTTTAATATGCTATCTGAGTTGGTCCTAACTTTCCTTCCAAGGAGTAAGCATCTTTTAATTTCATGGCTGCAGTCACCATCTGCAGTGACTTTGGAGCCCAGAAAAATAAAGTCAGCCACTGTTTCCACTGTTTCCCCATCTATTAGCCATGAAGTGATGGGGCCGGATTAGGTTGATATTATAATTGTCCCTGTTTGGCAAAAGTGCTTGTTTTTTTTTTTTTTTTTTTTTTTTACTGTTTTGCTTTGTTTCTAATACCTTTAACTCCATCAGTTATTATTTCAAATAACACATTTGAATATTATGAAATCGAGTGTTAAATGTTATCTTTAAATAATGATTGTATTTAGTCTTACTCTAGGCAGTACCTTAAGCCATACATATATGTTTTTTTTTCATGTAGTTGATATGTTAGAATTCAACATAGCACAGTGAAAATGGTCAGTCTGCTTTATTAATTCTTGTTTGTATATCTTTTAAAATTTAACTTGTCTTCCTGCCTCACTAGATCCACAAGAAGGCACAGTGGTGGTTCTGTCAGCAGAGTCTCAGCAGCTTTTGGTCCAGCTTGTGTATTTTCTACCCAGTCTGCCTGCTGACTTGCTTTCTCGGTTAAGCTGCTGCTGTATTATGGGAAGACTCAGTGCAAATTTGGCTGCCATGCTTATCGGGATACTGCACATGAGGTAGCATGCTAAAGTGAGCTGTATTTCAAGTGTATAATCTTCTCCCTCACCCTTCCCCTGTCACTGGCAGTTTATGAACCGACTTTTTAAAATGCCGCCCCTCCCTTCATTTGCTCTTAAAACAGCAGTTAAAACTGTTGATGATACTGGGTAAGAGGAAGGTCACTGGGGCAAGACTGTTCCAGGTGGTTTGCTTAGCGGTTTGCATTGTCATGGTTGCAGTCACTAAGTCCATGGGCTGTAGTCCACCAGGCGCCTCGGCCCATGGGATTTTCCAGGCAAGGATACTGGAGTGGGTTGCTGTTTCTTTTTCCAGGGGATCCTCCTGACCCAGGGATTGAATCTTATTCTGCTACACCACAGGTGGATTCTTTACCGCTGAACCATCAGGTAGAAACATACAGTGATTTGTGTAGGTGCATTGAAACAAGGGTTAAGATTATCAGAAGTGTGTAGCCATAGTAAGGATTCAGTGACGGATGAGAGTGCTGTGTTTTAAAACTTCTGGTGTTATGAAATTGTAATACAGGTCTTTCTTTTTGGAAGGGAGCTCAGTTCAATGTAGGTGGTGAAATAAAAGCTTGCAGACTCAGACAGAGAATCATTAAAATATCTGTGGGTGTGTGTGTGTGTGTGTGTGTGTGTGGCAAAATATACATAACCTAAAACTTCCCATTTTAACCAGTTTTAGGTATACAGTGAGAATTGTTTGGGGCATTAAGTACATTCACACTGTTGTGCGACTGCTACCACTATTCATCTCCAGCACTGTCATCGTTGCAGACTGAAACTCTGTACTGATTATTTCCCCTTCTCCCAGCCCTTGTTTACCACTATTTTGTCTTCATGATTTTGATATATTCATCTGTTAATGGATACTCGGTTGTTCTGCCTTTTGGCTGTTACAAATAATGCAGCTATAAACATTGGTGTGCAGACACCTGTTTGAATCCTTTTAATTCTTTTGGCTGTATACCCAGAAGTAGAATTGCTGAATCATATGTTAATTTTCTGTTTAATTTTTCAAGGAGCTACTTTCCAGAATGTGACTGTGGTGTTTTACTCTCAAAGGTCTTAAAACTAATAATGTTTCATGTTGCTAGTGTTCAAAGTATCCTTTAAAATGTAATGTTTGTATCAGGCATAGTACTTTCATATTCAGCCATTTGTTACTGATTGTGGCTCAAGGTCAGGGTCTGATACAGTTTTAGGCAGGAGTTGAATCTGGGCTGTAGCTGAAAAATTTAAAAACTAGCTTCTTTGTGGCTTCTTGTGCAGACCCTCTGCCCCAATTAAACAGGAGTGGCTCGCTTTATTAGTAGACTTTCTTTAGCTTTGTTTGCCAGTCTCTTCGTACCAGGATAAGACGTATGTTTGAATGTTGTCGTCCAAATTGTGCTTCATAACTGATAATTAATTTTTCCTTTTAGCAAAAGAGAGCTGTTTGCAATATGTTGTCTATATATGAAACCCCTCTTTGTCTAGTTCAGTACTAAATGCCAGGTCTTTAAGAAATACAATTTAACTTAAGTGGTTTTATGACTGTTAACTTCCAGTAGAGGGCACTCATTTCCCATGACAGAACTAGTGGAGGATCTGTTTTGGCATTCATTTAAAAGTGACTTTTGAACACCTCTTAAAATTAATTCTCTTTAGAACTTGTATTTAGTATCTTTTTTGGCATTAATTACGATTGACTTGTGCTCAATAACTTTGGTCAAGGATTTTTTCACAAGTCTTTTTTTACATTTTTTTGTGGGTTTGTGGTGAGTACTGAGAAAATATTAATTTACAAGTAATGGTAATAGAAGTTTATAATCATCAAAAGCAAGTTGTCATGTAGTTAAAAGTGTACCAAGTTAAACTTTGCCTTTTAGCATTTGCACAGAGTCTTAGTAGACTTCTCTTTCTGTAGATGTATTGTCCCTATTCAAACTAATCTCTTTAAAAATTAAAACAAGATGGGGCCTTTTCAACTTTCCCAGGCCAGTGGTATTATCATTGCATCACTTTTCCTAGATTTAGAATTGAAGAATAATGTTCGGTTATTCTTAAGGAATGATGTTCTTCTAAGGAATACCGTTCCTTAGACATCACCTGGGTTATTTCACGTCTTTGGTTTTCCCCTCCGTCCTTGATGGTGACGGTAAACCAGCTAGCTTTCTCACTGTCTCCCACCTGCACCGTTCACCTGAGGCATCCCACTCCTCAGCTCCGTCTGTGCCAAGGACTGTTGGCAGGCTCCTTTTCCTGAAATATTCCTTCAATAATTTCTGATTCTCATCTGCTATATTAATTGGGCTCTGCGGTCTAGTTCACTCTGGGTGTTAGCGTTCTGACACTGTTGTCTCCAGCAGGGGAAGTTCATCGGAGAGCAGGTCACCACCAGACCATCTCCGTTTGTTCAGTGTGTGAAAAACCCATCACCTTAGAGTTGTTGGTGTTTAGTTTGTCTTAAAAACTGTACTTAGAATTGCTGTTCCTGCCTTTTTCACTATTCACTTAGAGGTTTTTTGAGTTTTTCCTCTCCATCTACCTGTGGTGTTCTGCTGACCGTTACTCTTCTTGCCCTCTCTGCCCCTAGTTCATTTACAGCTGGTTTGGGGAACATGAGACATGCATGTGGAAACGTAGTCTATGCTGTTAGATAAAAATACCAGAGAAGGGAGAAATTACTGAGAAATTCAGCCTGGTTTTGAAGCAGGGTGAATATGTGAGCTGGCCTGCCAGGAGCAGGTCTGGTTTGCTTCTGTTGTCCAAGCATAATTGATATAGCATCCCTTCTAGTCTCAGAACTGTTCTGGTGTGGCCAGTATGTGTGGTCATTGTAGTTTTAAGGACAGAGTGATACATTGCTTGTCTTTTGTCCAAACTAGATTTTTAAATGGATTTGCTACTCTTTTTAGCCACTGGACAGCACAGTGTTCGCTGGGTATAAGAGGATATTAGCTTCTTTTCTAATCACCCATTTTGTACTCATTTCCATTGAGCATCTCTGACTTTTTATAACCTCTTAGCTTGTGATATTCTCTCCCATAGCCCTTTAAGCAAAGAGAAGTCCTTTAAGTAGAAGTGATTCAGAAAAATGTTGCCATTATTTTTAACTCCCCAACTTTTAAGAATGTTAATAAATACAGTTGTTTCAGTGGTTAAAAAAAAAAAGTGCTTCTCATTGAATTAGAAACTCCTTATTTTGTCTTGACATTTATTCAGATTTCTATTATAAAAGTTTGTCCCAAAAAAAAAATTTGTCACAAAAAGCTATCCAAAAAGATAGCTTGTTGGATCTGATTATTCTCAGCTTTTTGTTTTTTTGCTGTATTCATGGCTGACATTTGCTGTATTCCTTCTTAGTCTTACCTTGAGGAGAGTTTTTAAAGGTATCACTGGAAACTGATCTCATAGCAGGAACCAGATAATCTTCATTTAATGAGAAGCTGCTTTATGTTTAGCTATTCCCTTAAGTCCACTACCAATACTTTAGCTGCAGTATTGTGACGTAGACTAGTTATAAAGCCTCGCAAAGTATAGGAGTGCATAGTTATTGCAGAGTGGCTTTAAATTGAAGTATTCTTTACCTAGTTAAGATGCTTTGGTTTAGGTAGCAAGCAGGAGCTTGTTTAAACTTAGCTCATTCATATAAGCAAGGTAAGACTTTTTTTTTTTTTTTTTAATGAAGATGAGGTAGTAAATACATAGCAGCTGAACCTACTACTGAAAAGCAGAACTTCACCTTGGCTCCTTGAAACTGAGTTTTGAGTGGTGTGGAAAAATTTTCCAGTTGTACCATATAAGTGGGCTGGTTATGCTTTTCAAGGAAACTTTACATAAACATATGTTAGAAATTATATTTTCCATATTACAATACTTGAACCCCCTTACATGTAAAGATGATACATGCTACGGATTTTTGACTGAGCTCTTAAATTATACTTGTATTCCGTAAAGAATAGTCATATATTCTGTGCTTTATTCCTGAGTCTTCAATTTGGTCACTTCTAGTACTAGGTCTCCATTGTTTATTGTAGATCATCATTTTCTGTATGGAAGTCTTCAGTGAAAGAATGGAATGGAAGTGATCAGTTAAACATCAGTAATGAGGACTATTTCAGCTTCTTATTTTCAACACTTACAGGTAACTGCCCTGATCCACCAAGTTAAGGAAAGGAAAAGAACCTAGTATGAAAATTCTCCTGAGATTTACTGTCTTACCTGTTTGGGTCTAAGTTTTGGACCTCACTGCATAGCTTAATAAGATGGGGAACAGAATATCCATTTTAAGCATGTTTAACATGTTCGGTGTGTTAGGAAAAACATCACATTTTAATTAGCCATATTTTGCTTTCCATTGATGTCAGAGAAAAATTAATAAAATGAGTCTTGATGTGTTAGATTAGTAAGTATTATTACTGTTGTTTTAAATGATCATACTGTCTTTGGTAGTTTTGTTTTGTAACTGGATGATAAAGATGACAGTGTTTGAAATTTTCTGAAGACTTAAAATTAAGAGACTTATTGAAATATGTTGTCAGAATCCAAAAATAGCTTGAAAAGTTCTGATAAGGAGCTGAATGTAGCAAGATAAATATTATATAAAAGAAACAAGTAACAAGTAGACTTGTCCATGTTTGTTTGATAGTTTTGGATGTATGCGTTTGAGATGGATGTGAGGGCTTTATGTTTTAATTAGTAGTACCTGTCAAAGGGTTTAGTGGTTTTAGGAAACTCATTAGGAATCAGCCAGGAGTGTGATATGGCTTCCCAACTAGATGATGGCTCTTTAGGGCATGTTCATGGAAGTACAGTGATCTGAAAACATCAAAGCAGGTAGCTAGGGTCAGACCACATTGTGCTCGTATTCTGATCATTCTAAGAGCTGTCTTTCAGGAGGGACTTGGGCAAGTTGTTTGTATAGGTCAGACTAGGTGTAATAGAGGTGGTAAGAGAATCAGAAATCTTATTATATGGAATAGGTAGAAGGAAGTACACAGTAATTGTTGAAGAAATAGACTTAGGGGGGATGGAATAGTTTTAAGACACTTGAAAGGCTATTATGTAAGAATACAGAGTTTAGTATATGTATGAAGGAGCATATTGTTTTTCTTGTTCATTTGCTTTTTTAAACCTGACATTAATTAGAATGATTATGTCTTTCACACTTATTTAAGTATAAAGGTGGCAAAGCCCTCAGTTTAAGGGATATAATATTGTTTCTTGATGTATTACACATTTGATTCAGGTCAAATCTTTGTGTATATAATTATATGAATTTTACTACATCGCTGGCATTTCATTTTTTAAAATAATACATAAAGTACAGAAATTCAGAGAAAATAGCTTGTTAGCTTGAAGAATTTAACTTGAAGATACATGTCTATTTTTTAAAAATTACTTAAGAATGTTACTTGCTTTGTGATTTATTTTAAATTGGATTTCTTTATACTCAAATTAGGGTTTTCAAAAGAGGAACTGACTTGGCTTCAGAGCCTTTGAGGAGTGCCTCATGTCATCCAGACGCAGCTTTCTCCCGTGCTACTTTACCTCACTGACTTGGATCAGTTTTCACACCATTGGGACATAACAGAGGTAATGGTCCATTTGGAAAGGCATGGAAGATTGTTAGAATTCAGTTCATCCACCGCCAATAGTTACTGTGTGCTAGCGCTGCCTTGTGTAAGATGTTTCTAGAGGTTGAGAGCAGTATAAAGCACAGTCCCTGTTCTGAAAGTGCGTGTGACCCTTGGATAGGCGATGTGGATTCCTGAAAGAAGAGTTTTCATAAAGTTATGCCACTAGAATAGAATAAATTAGCAGTTTGAATGATAGAGACACATTTATTTTCTTTTTGCCTAGTATAGGGTAAAAGGAAAAAGAGGAAAGACTTCATGGAAAAGGAAGAATTTTACGTAGATACTGAAGGATTAATAAGAGTTAAGTAGGATTTTGTATCCTTGAAGGTGGGTTTTTCTAAACAGAAATAATTATTTGGAAGCTCCTTTGGTTTTAAAGAATTAGTATGTAGTTTATCAAAGTTACATTTTAAACCCCAAATTTCCCTTAAATTTTAAAGTTCAACTTAACAAATCTTTTTAGATACATATAGTAAGTTTAGGGAATCATTTTAAAAGGAGACTTAAACTATATTGCATCCCTTTTACATACATATTTAAAACTTTAAAAAACTGTTTAAATAACTTAATATATTCACTATTTGGTAAGTAGTTCAGTTTTCAGACAAACCTTCACAAATGTTATGGTAAATCTTAAAACATTTAATAAACTTACAAGCATGGTACATATTAATATCTTAAGTTTCAGTACTATTTATAGTGAAATTCAAATTAAAATTACAAGTCTAGGTTAGCTGTTAATTCTGTTTTAAATTGAAATTATAGGGCTGATATTTTACGCTAATAGTCAGAATTGTTTTACGTTACAAATATATAAATATGTAAAGCATCATAAATACTGGTACTAAGGATTTGAGTCTGTAAGATATTTATATATTAGTTAATTTCTTTTATTTATTTCTTCAGTTTCTTTCCTTGCATTGAAAGGTACTTGCCCAGTAGAATTGTAGTTGTGTCATTCCAAATAATGTTGGTTGGAACCTTTCTTGCACATTCCGAGGTTGTGTTCTGTGCTAGCATTTTTTTTTTTTTTTTAATGATTCATAAGGTTTTGGTTGGGGCACTGAAGTCCTTGGGAACTTCTTTCCTTGTAACTCGTAATTGCTCGGCCATAGCCTTTCCAAACAAAAGATAACCTTTGTAAGTGTTCTCAACAGGGTCGTCTCTAGAACCTGAATCTGTTTTATTGCTGTACCAATTGATTTTATTCAGCTGATCTATTGACGACTTCTTTCATTCTTTTCCAGAATACTCTTTACATTCTTCCTGTATCTTAGGGCTACACCTTTTGTAGACATTTAACACATTTCTCTCATGGTTTTGTTTGACTGTGATCACAATACTTGGGTCATGCCAGGGACACTGTCTTCTCTGTATCACCTAGTGCCTAACTATGTTCATATATTGGCTTTCAAAAAATAGTGGATTAGAAACAATGAAAACTAAGGAGTTGGGTAACCAACCTGCATATTTAATATCTGGCATTTTATCTTAATCCATAGTACATGCAGAGAGTGAAGCCTTGCACACTGCTGGATTTGAAGGGTTGAGTTTAGTGTCAGTAAGTGTTCTGTAAGCTTGTTTCTGATGTTTTTAAACTACCTCATGCATGGATTGGGGAAAGCGTGGTATGGGGATTGATCAGTGGGCCCCAGATTCCAGACAGAGACTTGTTAAGTGTCTAGTTTGATAACTTGAACAACTCCAATAATCTCTCTCTGACAATTTTAATTTTTCTGAATCACGTCATCTGTGTAAAGACACAGATGTCGTGAAAATGTGATTGGTTATATTTCTGAGTGTACATTGGCAAGAACATGTATTAAACTTCAAGGATGCTGTCTTTGAAATGTTAAGACATAAATTAGGAAAAATCTGAAAGTTTCTTTCTTAGCTTTTGAAGTTAAATGAAGATTCCAGTTCTATTTTCGATAAAATTTGCCTTTAAGTTGGCCTTATCACATGAAATTATTTGAAATATATGTAGTTTTTGACAGCCTTAGTGTAAAAATTGATTTTTTATTATTATTTCATTTGAAAAAGTTACTAGTCAATGGCGTGAGTTTGCTTAGTTTGTTCTATCTGCTTAGTCTGAAGTGTTGTTGTTTTTTTTTTTTTTTAAATCGGACCTTTTTTTTTCTGAGTAGATTTTCTTCACAAAGTATAATTTATTTACTTACCTACTTAACACATTTAAGAATTTACTTATGTATATACGGCAGTATGAGGTCTTCACCATGTACAGGCTTTCTCCAGTTGCAGCAAGTGGGGATTACTATCTGGGGCTGCTCTTCAGCTGTGGGACGCGGGCCCCTCTCTACGGCGGCTCCTCTTGTTGCAGAGCATGGGCTTGAGGGCTTCGTTAGTTCTGGCACACAGGCTTAGCTGCCCTGTGGAACCTCCCCAGACCAGGGATTGAACCTGTATCCCCTACTGGGTGGCATATTCTGGACCACTGGACCACTAGGAAAGTCCCACAGGACAGTGTAGAAGAACAGAAGGATAACAGTAAAAGTGTCCGTCCAGTCTCTGTCTGCCAGCCATCCATGTCCCTTCCTTAGTTTCTAAATGTATTCTTTTGGATAACTTCTGTGTCTTCACAAATGATTATATATATATTCTTTTGGCTTCTCCTTTTATAGACACAACATACTCTGATTTGGACCTTGCAGTTTTCATTTAGTATCTTCATGATCATTTCTTCCAAACACTGAAGGAAGAATTGTATGATCTTGCCATTAATGATGGAAATAGTAGTTAAAAGGGAAAAGGAATCTTTGGACAGAGATATCATTCCCAAATGGAAGTGTCTTTTCCAGAGCCAGTGCAAGGTTTTAAGGTTAATTTTAATTGTCATTTATAAAATTTTGAATGGTTTGAAAAGACTACTTTGTAACTAAATTCTGAAGAATAATAATAAAACATTACTCTAGTTTAAGAAATAGAACATTTTTCTTTGTTTTTGAAACCTCTGATTTTATTAACAGTTTTATGTGTGTGACATTTCTGTATAAAATTAGGTAGAAAATACTTCAGTGTAGAAATTAAGCGTACAAAATCTTGTTAAAATTTTTTATATTTTTTAAAATCTCTCAATTTCCACACTGTAGCAAACTGCCATGCCTGTTCTGGAGTTGTGCACTTATGAAGTCAGGATTCTGATGTACGCAAATTTCAGTTAACACTAGTTGCAAAAGTGAAGACTCCCTGTATATATGTATGTTTGTGTGTCTCTGTTTGTATTTTTGTTTACTTTTGTTTTGAAACAATCTCAGACTTGGAGAAAAATTACAATTGCAGTACAAAGAACTTCTCTTTTCTTAAACTGTTTGACAAAATGCCCATTGTCGATACTTTAGCATACAAGTAGACCGTGTTTTATTGTACCTGCAAATTCAGTTTTTGGAAACTGAAGTTCTGCGGCAGCCCTGCACTGAGGGTGTCCGTCATCTTTCCAGTAGCATTTGCACACTCTGGGTCTCTGTGTCAGTTTGGTGATTCTCGCAGTATTTCACACTTTTTCATTGTTATTTCTTAGAGTGAGCTGTGATCGGTGACTTTTGATAATACTGTTGTCATTGTTTCGGAGTTTGTAATTAATTGTAACCATGAACCGTGCCCACAGGAGATAGTGCAGTGATCTTAGTAAAATATGTGTGTTCTGACTGCCCCACCAGCCAGCCATTCCCTATCTCTCTCCTTCTCCTCAGGTCTCCCTATTCCCTGAGACTCAGCAGTATTGAAATTAGGGCAGCTAATAACCCTGCAGTGGCCTCTGAGTGTATGTGTGTTTGTCACTCAGTTCTATCCAACTCTTTGTGACCCCTGGATTGTAGCTCGCCAGGCTTCTCTGTCCATGGAGTTCTGCAGGTAAGAATACTGGAGTGGGTTGCCATTTCCCTCTCTGGGGGATCCTCCTGACCAAGGGATCAAACCCCAGCCTACTGCATTGGGTCAGATTCTTTACCATCTGAGGCACCAGGTGTTCAAGTGAAAGGAAGAGTTGCGTATCTCTTACTTGAAACCAAAAGCTAGAAATGATTATGAGCTTAGTGAGGAAAGTGTGTTGACAGCCAAGATAGGCTGACAACTAGAACTCTGTGCTGGTTAGTCAAGTTGTGAGTGCAAAAGAAAAGTTCTTGAAAGTAAAAGGGCTATTTCGTGAACACAGGAATAATAAGAAAGTGAAACAACCTTATTGATGATGCGGAAAAAGTTTGAATGACCCTTAAGCCAAAGCCAAATCTTGAGCAAACCCTGATGATGATTTAGTCATTAAGTCGCATCTGACTCTCTGCAACCCCATGGACAGTGGCCTGCCAGGCTGCTATGTCTGTGGGATTCTCCGGACAAGAGTACTGGGAGTGGTTGGCATTTCCTTCTCCAGTGGATCTTCATGACACAGGGATTGAACCCGGGTCTCCCGCATTGAGGGCAGATTTACCGACTGAGCTACAAGGGAAGCCTTAAAACTCTCGTAAGTCTCTTCAGTTCTCTGAAGGCTGAGAGAGGTGAGGAAGCTGCAGAAGAGTTTGAAGGTAGCAGAGACTGATTCATGAGGCTTGAGGGAAGAAGACATACCGCCAACCTTTGCTATTAATGCAAATCCAGCACGGGCTGGATAGGTTGAGTTGAGAAGCAGTGTGGTTTGCAAGTGAACATGCCTCGTTTAGGGAGAGATCAATAGCCATACAGGGAGATATGATTAGAAAGAGGAAGACCATCATATGATGCATTTTACTTATCTGAGGCAGGATTGATGGGGTTCTGCTTGAACAAGAGCCTGAGATCTTCAAGAAGTTCACAGGAATAGCTGTCCTCTGGCTTTGGAGTCTCAGTTTCTGTCTCCCCCTCCTGTAGGCCATAGGGTTTTAGTCTAGAATTGTGGACCCAGGCAGATAGACCCTTCACTTTTATAGCAGTTGAAGTCACTAGAACAACCTGAAATGGCCCTGTCCATTTCTCGGACAGCTGGTTTGGACTCCCTTTTTCTTGCCAGGTCTTTACTGATACTTGATCCCCTGGCTTTACCTGGGGATTTTTCAAGTCTTCCTGTGGTTTGTTCTCCATACCGTTGGAGTTCTTGGTGAAACCTTCGCAGGTCAATTATATGTTTTAAGGGTGTATTGGCATCCTCGTCAAGAAACAAATCAGAAGTTCAGAATGGTCGTCCATACAACATATCATAAGGACTTAACAATAGTGGCCGTTTGGGGGATGTCCGTAGTCTCATGAGGGCTATGGGCAGCATATGTGTCCACTTATTATGTGTTTCTGACATAGCTTAGCCAGAGCCCTTTTAAGAGTCTGGTTGGCTCTCTCTACCTTTCCTGAAGCTTGAGGCCTCCAGGATGAGCGGAGCCGGTATTTTATGCCTAAGCATGCGGCTAGGTTCTGGGGTATCGTGGCTGTAATTGAGGGCCCGTTGTCACTCTGAAGTGACCGAGGCAGCCCAAACCTAGGCACTATCTCCTTCAGCAGAGCTTTACAGACATCTGTAGCTCTCTCAGTCTCAATAGGGAATGCTTCGATCGCTGTGAATGTGTCAATAAAGACTAGCAAGTAAGAAAACCCTTGGGTCTTGGGCATGGCTGTAAATTCTAAATGCGGAGCGGCATTGCCAGTCCGCTCCTGGGTATGATCCCCGATGATGGACAGGTGTAATTAGAGGAGGTCTGCTTTTTGGGTTATTTTTTAGACAGGTGTCACAATTTTGTGTGACTTGTTTAACAACCTTAGTTAACTGGGGATGGGAGAGAATAGGCTTAAGCAAGATTTCTAGATTATCATTTCCAAAATGGGCGCTCTTATGTAAGGAGTTAGTAATGTTTTAAACCTGAGAATCAGGGAGTTTTATTTGGGCCTGATCAGGCTGAAACCACCCGTTTGATCCAATCTCCCAACCCCACTCAGCATATCGGGAATGTCCCCCTGGTGTAAAATCTGGAGTCAGGTTTTCCTTGGGGAAAATGAGGCAGAGAGCAGTGGCAGAGGTAGCTTCCCCGGCGGCTCGTCCTGCCTCTTGATCAGCTTTCCTATTTCCCTGAGCCTCTTTTTCTTGCCCCTTTTGGTGACTCTTGCAGTGGATGACAGCTAATTTTGCAGGAAGTTTGACTGCCTCCAGGAGCCTGAGAATGAGCTCTTTGTGTTTAATAGCAGAGCTTCAGGCACTGAGCATCCCTCTTTCTTTCGAAATTGCTGCACGGGCATGCAGAATGAGGAAAGCATACTTAGAGTCCATACACACATTAATCCTCTTTCCTTCTCCTAACTCCAAAGCTCTTGTCAGGGCAAAAAGTTCAGCTTTCTGGGCTGAGGTGTCTGGGGGAAGAGACCCACTTTCCTTAGTTTCTTCCAGGCTCACAACAGCATATCCTGCTTTCCTCTCTCCCTTTTCTACAAAACTGCTGCCATCTGTGTGCCAGTTTTCCTCTGGGTCAGATAAAGGTGTCTCTGATAGGTCCCGGCGAGAAGAGTATAACTCGTCTGTGATTTGTATGCATTGGTGATCCAGAGGGGAGGAAGGGGGATCTGGCAGTAAGGTTGCTGGATTTAAAGTCTGGCAGACCCTCAACTTTATTTCTGGAGTGTCAAGGAGGAGGGCTTGGTATTGGGTGATCCTTCCCCCTGTCATCCACCTGTCCCCTTTCGTTTCCAAGACTGCTTGCACCCGGTGAGGTGTATACACTGTGGTGGGCTGACCCAGGGTCAGCTTAGATGCCTCCATAACCATAAGAGCAGTGGCTGCTACTGCCCGGAGGCAAGTGGGCCACCCTCTGGCCACCTCATCTAGTTATTTTGAGAGATAAGCCACAGGTTGTAATACGGGCCCCATCATCTGCACTAACACAAGAGTAGTTCCTGTCCTTCCAGAAACATAGAGTCTAAAAGGCTTCTCCAGGTTGGGGAGGCCTAAAGCTGGGGCTGTAGTGATGGACTCTTTTAGGGCATTAAAGGCCACCTTGCAGGTCTCATGCCAGTCGAGTGGCTCTTCCTCTTTCCCCCTTAAATTTTCATATAGGGGTCTGGCCAGATTGCCATAATTAGGAATCCAGATCCTGCAAAACCCGGTCCTTCCTAAAAATCCCCTAAGCTGTTGTTTTGTTTGGGGGTACGGAGTATTTAAAATGAGGGATCTCCCCTCGGGGTCAGGAATTCTTTTTCTCTCCGTAATTATAAATCCAAGTTATTTTACTTGGGTTAAGCTAATCTGAGCCTACTTGGGTGATACTCGATAACCCTTTTCATACAGGAAAGTTAGCGTTTTAAATAGTGTCCATTTGAGAGCTGGTAAAATCTGGCCTAGCTATGAGCAAGTCATCCACATACTGTATTAGACTACTGTTTGTTAAAGTTAATTCCCTTAGTTCTCTCCCCGAGGAAGTCCCGAAGATATGAGGGCTGTCCCTAAACACTTGGGGTAGTCGAGTCCAGTCGAGAGTTGTATGGTCTCTCTTGTTTCCATGTCCCGCCACTAAAAAGCAAAGAGTTTTTGGGATTCAGGATGGAGAGGCATGCAAAAGAAACACCTTGAAGGTCCAAGACTGAGAAGTACTTGGCATTTCCTGGGACTTGGGATAGGAGGGTATATGGGTTTGGGACTATGGGGTGGATGGGAACCACAGCTTCATTAACAGCTCTTAGATCCTGGATGAATCGGTAAGATCCATCTGGTTTTTGAACGGGCAAGATTGGGGTGTTGCAGGGGGACTCACAGCTGATTCGAGATCCAGTATCTCGGTATTTGTTAACTAATGGTTTAAGACCCTCAAGTGCTACTGGTTTTAAGGGATATTGTCTTTTCCAGGGCTAGGGAGCATTTGGTCTCAGAGAAATCTTTACTGGTGGAACATTTATGGCTAAACCAGGGCTGGAGACATCCCACACCTGGGGATTGACATCATCTAGACAAGGGACAGACTCCTCCTTTTCTACCTCTGACTGTAAATATTTAGACATAGGCAAAGAAAATTATCGACTTTTACCTTTGTGTCCCCAAGTCACTCTGGTTTGGAGGCGAAAGTATTATACTTAAAATGGAAAATATGTAAGCTGCAAACATGAAAAATTTAAAGAGTCACGCAGAGGCTAGTCACTCTAAGCTAACCCCTAAGACATTTATTGACTTATTTCTAGCTTCTCTTCTTTAACCTTTTTTATCTACAGTAATCCTGTGTGTTCCTTTTAGTTAGGGATTCATGTTTAGACTATCCTGACTCTTCCACTACGTTCCAGTTTTGGGTCTGATACACTTAGAGATGTGCCAAGTGCTTCCTGAATACAATAGAACATATTATATATTTAAAATACTTCCATGCGTATGTAGTGAGTCAATGATTTTAAGTTTATTTGTTACACATTTCAATGTAAAAGTCAATTTGTGAACTAACATATTCACGACTTGGAAAATTTGGCTTTTTTTTGCTGTGTGTTTGAACTCCTCACCCGACCAAAGGTCATGGAGAGGTCTATTGTTTTTCTAAAATGGTTATAGTGTTGTTTA
This sequence comes from Muntiacus reevesi, assembly GCF_963930625.1. Classification (NCBI taxonomy): domain Eukaryota; kingdom Metazoa; phylum Chordata; class Mammalia; order Artiodactyla; family Cervidae; genus Muntiacus; species Muntiacus reevesi. Next base: position 126,838 of record NW_027077844.1, read on the forward strand.
TTTTCTGGTAATTGAATTAGGGTGTGAGATGCAAAGCCTGTGTTTCTGTTCATTTCATTCCATCTGTTCGGGTTTCTTTCTCTCTCCTGAGTCAGACAGTAATTTCCCATTCGTTGTCCAGTTACCAAGGTTGGTGTCCATGCATCCGTGCTGGTCTCTCCATACATGTCCAGGTGTCCTGTGAAACACTAAGCTTAATTTATTTGGAAATGACCTAGCTGTTCAATACACTGTCATCACTCAGTTGAGCAGAGGGAGAGAAATTCAAGTGACAAAACTCCAGAGAAGCTAGTGTCAGAGCGCCCCGGCGTGGCATGCGTGCAGGTGATTGGGGGGAGGGGGGCGGGGCGCGGAGCGCGGAAATCTCAGGTGTCCTCCCACCCTGGGCCTCTGCAGGCCCGCCGCTGCTCAGTGGCCTCCCCCGTCCCCATCGCTTTGGCTGCTCAGGGCCGGGTGGTCTCTGCAGCTGCCCGGCATCCTGCCCGAGGCCCCCCCTGCCCACACGCTGTCTTCCAGTCTCTGTCTGAACCCTCGACTCTTTCTGCCTCTTTCTCACCTGGCTTGGGTGCGTGCGAGTGCCTGTCCGTGTGCCTGGGTGTCGCTCGTCCGCTCTCTCAGGAAGGTCCTGTGCTTGGCCCGTGGCGTGGGGGCAGGGCGGGCCTCGGTTTCGGGGCAGGGCGGGGCTGAGGCACTCCAGGGTGTTTGTACAGCCGGCAGGATGGGCGCCTGGGGCCCCGGCTGGGCTGCCCCTAAGCCCGCAGGAGTCTACGGGGACCGCGGCCCCGAGCCGACGCCCCGCTCGTCCGGAGCCACGTGACCCTGAGCAGCGAACGGGATGGTGGGGGCCGGGGGGTGGGGGGGCACCGAGAGGTCCTCCCCGCTCAAGACACCCCCTACCCCAACCCCCGCCAGAGCTCCCGCAGCCTCGCCAGGCCGCTCGGGGTCCGGGAAGCGCCCCGGGCCGGGCCAGGCGCGTGCTGGCCGGGGGTGGCGTCGGCTGGTCTCCCCGCTGCAGGGCCTGTCCCAGTTTTTCCCATCAGTTTCAACAGTGACGGTCACCCCACATTGTGAGTCGTCTAGATTTCTCACTGACACCCCTGTTAGGGAGTGGCTTTTTAGAGAGATAGGGAAGGTCACTTGGGGGATGTTAGTCATGAGAGAAAATAAGTGCTCAGGTGGGATTGCAGATGTCATCCAGGGGGTAAATAGAGACAGTTGTTGCTGGTACCAAGACATGAAGTTTTTTTTCCCCCTTTCCCCAAAAGGCCATATTACGACCACATGGGGGCGCTGAGTAACAGCCCATAGCTTGGCTGGAAGGGTGGGCCTTTGATAGTGATACCCTGGGATGGGTTGGACATACCCCCAACCTTTGTCATTAATGCAGATGCAGCCCAGGCTGCTTAGGTTCAGTTGAGAAGCAGTGTGCTTTGCAAGTGAACATGCCTCGTTTAGGGAGAGATCAATAGCCATACAGGGAGATATGATTAGAAAGAGGAAGAACATCATATGATGCATTTTACTTATCTGAGGCAGGATTGTTGGGGTTCTGCTTGAACAAGAGCCTGAGATCTTCAACAGGTTCACAGGAATTGCTGTCCTCTGACTTTGGAGTCTCAGTTTCTGTCTCCCCCTCCTGTAGGCCATAGGGTTTTATTCTAGAATTGTGGACCCAGGCAGATAGACCCTTCACTTTTACAGCAGTTGAAGTCACTAGAACAACCTGATATGGCCCTGTCCATTTCTCGGACAGCTGGTTTGGACTCCCTTTTTCTTGCCAGGTCTTTACTGATACTTGATCCCCTGGCTTTACCTGGGGATTTTTCAAGTCTTCCTGTGGTTTGTTCTCCATACCGTTGGAGTTCTTGCTGAAACCTTCCCAGGTCAATTATATGTTTGAAGAGTGTATTGGCATCCTCGTCAAGAAACAAATCAGAAGTTAAGAATGGTCGTCCATACATCATTTCATAAGGACTTAACAATAGTGGCCGTTTGGGGGATGTCCGTAGCCTTATGAGGGCTATGGGCAGCATATGTGTCCACTTATTATGTCTTTCTTGACATAGCTTAGCCCTTTTAAGAGTCTGGTTGGCTCTCTCTACCTTCCCTGAAGCTTGAGGCCTCCAGGATGAGCGGAGCCGGTATTTTATGCCTAAGCATGCGGCTAGGTTCTGGGGTATCATGGCTGTAAGTGAGGGCCCGTTGTCACACTGAAGTGACCGAGGCAGACCAAACCTAGGCACTATCTCCTTCAGCAGAGCTTTACAGTCTTCTGTAGCTCTCTCAGTCTCAGTAGGGAACGCTTCGATCCATCCTGTGAATGTGTCAATAAAGACTCGCAAGTAAGAAAGCCCTTGGGTCTTGGGAATGGCTGTAAATTCTAAATGCGGATCGGCATTGCCAGTCCGCTCCTGGGTATGATCCCCGATGTTGGACAGGTGTAATTAGAGGAGGTCTGGTTTTTGGGTTATTTTTTAGACAGGTGTCACAATTTTGTGTGACTTGTTTAACAACCTTAGCTAACTGGGGATGGGAGAGAATAGGCTTAAGCAAGATTTCTAGATTATCTTTTCCAAAATGGGCGCTCTTATGTAAGGAGTTAGTAATGTTTTAAACCTGAGAATCAGGGAGTATTATTTGGGCCTGATCAGGCTGAAACCACCCATGTGACCCAATCTCCCAACCCCGCTCAGCATATCGGGAATGTCCCCCTGGGGTAAAATCTGGAGTCAGGGTTTCCTTGGGGAAAAGGGGGCAGATAGCAGTGGCAGAGGTAGCTTCCCCGGCAGCTCGTCCTGCCTCTTGATCAGCTTTCCTATTTCCCTGAGCCTCTTTTTCTTGCCCTTTGGTGACTCTTGCAGTGGATGACAGCTAATTCTGCAGGAAGTTTGACTGCCTCCAGGAGGCTGAGAATGAGCTCTTTGTGTTTAATAGCAGAGCTTCGGGCACTAGCATCCCTCTTTCTTTCCAAATTGCTGCACGGGCATGCAGAATGAGGAAAGCATACTTAGAGTCCATACACACATTAATCCTCTTTCCTTCTCCTAACTCCAAAGCTCTTGTCAGGGCAAAATGTTCAGCTTTCTGGGCTGAGGTGTCTGGGGGAAGAGATCCACTTTCCTTAGTTTCTTCCAGGCTCACTACAGCATATCCTGCTTTCCTCTCTCCCTTTTCTACAAAACTGCTGCCATCTGTGTGCCAGTTTTCCTCTGGGTCAGATAAAGGTGTCTCTGATAGGTCCCGGCGAGAAGAGTATAACTCGTCTGTGATTTGTATGCATTGGTGATCCAGAGGGGAGGTAGGGGGATCTGGCAGTAAGGTTGCTGGATTGAAAGTCTGGCAGACCCTCAACTTTATATCTGGAGTGTCAAGGAGGAGGGCTTGGTATTGGGTGATGCTTCCCCCTGTCATCCACCTGTCCCCTTTCGTTTCCAAGACTGCTTGCACCCGGTGAGGCATATACACTGTGGTGGGCTGACCCAGGGTCAGCTTAGATGCCTCCTTAACCATAAGAGCGGTGGCTGCTACTGCCCGGAGGCAAGTGGGCCACCCTCTGGCCACCTCATCTAGTTATTTTAAGAGATAAGCCACAGGTTGTAATACGGGCCCCATCATCTGCTCTAACACCCCAAGAGCAGTTCCTCTCCTTCCAGAAATATAGAGTCTAAAAGGCTTCTCCAGGTTGGGGAGGCCTAAAGCTGGGGCTGTAGGGATGGACTCTTTTAGGGCATTAAAGGCCACCTTGCAGGTCTCATGCCAGTCGAGTGGCTCTTCCTCTTTCCCCCTTAAATTTTCATATAGGGGTCTGGCCAGATTGCATTAATTAGGAATCCAGATCCTGCAAAACCCGGTCCTTCCTAAAAATCCCCTAAGCTGTTGTTTTGTTTGGGGGTACGTGGTATTTAACATGAGGGATCTCCCCTCTGGGTCAGGCATTCTTTTTCTCTCCGTAATTATAAATCCATGGTATTTTACTTGGGTTAAGCTAATCTGAGCCTACTTGGGGGATACTCGATAACCCTTTTCATACAGGAAAGTTAGCGTTTTAAATAGTGTCCATTTGAGAGCTGGTAAAATCTGGCCTAGCTATGAGCAAGTCATCCACATACTGTATTAGACTACTGTTTGTTAAAGTTAATTCCCTTAGTTCTCTCCCCGAGGAAGTCCCGAAGATATGAGGGCTGTCCCTAAACCCTTGGGGTAGTCGAGTCCAGTCGAGAGTTGTATGGTCTCTCTAGTTTCCAAGTCCCGCCACACAAAAGCAAAGAGTTTTTGGGATTCAGGATGGAGAGGAATGCAAAAGAAAGCACCTTGAAGGTCCAAGACTGAGAAGTACTTGGCATTTCCTGGGACTTGGGATAGGAGGGTATATGGGTTTGGGATTATGGGGTGGATGGGAACCACAGCTTCATTAACAGCTCTTAGAACCTGGAAGAATCGGTAAGATCCATCTGGTTTTTGAACGGGCAAGATTGGGGTGTTGCAGGGGGACTCACATCTGATTCGAGTTCCAGTATCTCGGTATTTGTTAACTAATGGTTTAAGACCCTCAAGAGCTACTGGTTTTAAGGGATATTGTCTTTTCCAGGGCTAGGGAGCATTTGGTCTCAGAGAAATCTTTACTGGTGGAACATTTATGGCTAAACCAGGGCTGGAGACATCCCACACCTGGGGTTTGACATCATCTAGACAAGGGACAGACTCCTCCTTTTCTACCTCTGACTGTAAATATTCAGACATAGGCAAAGAAAATTATCGACTTCTACCTTTGTGTCCCCAAGTCACTCTGGTTTGGAGGCGAAAGTATTATTCTCAAAATGGAAAAATTGGAAGCTGTAAACATGAAAAATTTAAAGAGTCACGCAGAGGCTAGTCACTCTAAGCCAACCACTAAGACATTTATTGACTGATTTCTAGCTTCTCTTCTTTAACCTTTTTTATCTACAGTAATCCTGTGTGTTCCGTTTAGTTAGGGATTCATTTTTAGACTATCCTGACTCTTCCACTACGTTCCAGTTTTGGGTCTGATACACTTAGAGATGTGCCAAGTGCTTCCTGAATACTAAAGAATATATTTTATATTTAAAATACTTCCATGCTTATGTAGTGAGTCAATGATTTAAGTTTATTTGTTACACTTTTCAATGTAAAAGTCAATGTGTGAACTAACATATTCACGACTTGGAAAAGTTGGCTTTTTTTTGCTGTGTGTTTGAACTCCTCACCCGACCAAAGGTCATGGAGAGGTCTATTGTTTTTCTAAAATGGTTATAGTGTTGTTTATTTTCTGGTAATTGAATTAGGGTGTGAGTTGCAAAGCCTGTGTTTCTGTTCAATTCACTCCATCTGTTCGGGTTTCTTTCTCTCTCCTGAGTCAGACAGTAATTTCCCATTGGTTGTCCAGTTACCAAGGTTGGTGTCCATGCATCCGTGCTGGTCTCTCCATACATGTCCAGGTGTCCTGTGAAACACTAAGCTTAATTTATTTGGAAATGACCTAGCTGTTCAATACACTGTCATCACTCAGTTGAGCAGAGGGAGAGAAATTCAAGTGACAAAACTCCAGAGAAGCTAGTGTCAGAGCGCCCCGACGTGGCATGCGTGCATGGGGTTGGGGGGAGGGGGGCGGGGCGCGGAGCGCGGAGATCTCAGGTGTCCTCCCACCCTGGGACTCTCCAGGCCCGCCGCTGCTCAGTGGCCTCCCCCCGCCCCCATCGCTTTGGCTGCTCAGGGCCGGGTGGTCTCTGCAGCTGCCCGGCATCCTGCCCGAGGCCCCCCCTGCCCACACGCTGTCTTCCAGTCTCTCTCTGAACCCTCGACTCTTTCTGCCTCTGTCTCACCTGGCGTGGGTGCGTGCGAGTGCCTGTCCGTGTGCCTGGCTGTCGCTCGTCCGCTCTCTCAGGAAGGTCCTGTGCTGGGCCCGTGGCGTGGGGACAGGGCGGGGCTGAGGCACTCCAGGGGGCTTGCACAGCCGGCAGGATAGGCGCCTGGGGCCCCGGCTGGGCTGCCATTAAGCCCGCAGGAGTCTCCTGGGACCGCGGCCCCGGGCCGACGCCCCGCTCATCCGGAGCCACGTGACCCTGAGCAGCGAACGGTATGGTGGGGGGCGGGGGGGTGGGGGGGCACCGAGACGTCCTCCCCGCTCAAGCCACCCCCCTCCCCAAACCCCGCCAGAGCTCCCGCAGCCTCGCCAGGCCGCTCGGGGTCCGGGAAGCGCCCCGGGACATGCCAGGCGCGTGCTGGCCGGGGGTGGCGTCGGCTGGTCTCCCAGCTGCAGGGCCTGTCCCGGTTTTTCCCATCAGTTTCAACAGTGACGGTCACCCCACATTGTGAGTCGTCTAGATTTCTCACTGACACCCCTGTTAGGGATTGGCTTTTTCGAAAGATAGGGACGGTCACTTAGGGGATGTTATTCATGAGAGAAAATAAGTGCTCAGGTGGGATTGCAGATGTCATCCAGGGGGTAAATAGAGACAGTTGTTGCTGGTACCAAGACATGAAGTTTTTTTTGCCCCTTTCCCCAAAAGGCCATATTATGACCACATGGGGGCGCTGTGTAACAGCCCATAGCTCGGCTGGAAGGGTGGGCTTTGATAGTGATACCCTGGGATGGGTTGGACATACCCCCAACCTTTGTCATTAATGCAGATGCAGCCCAGGCTGCTTAGGTTCAGTGAGAAGCAGTGTGGTTTGCAAGTGAACATGCCTCGTTTAGGGAGAGATCAATAACCATACAGGGAGATATGATTAGAAAGAGGAAGAACATCATATGATGCATTTTACTTATCTGAGGCAGGATTGATGGGGTTCTGCTTGAACAAGAGCCTGAGATCTTCAACAGGTTCACAGGAATAGCTGTCCTCTGGCTTTGGAGTCTCAGTTTCTGTCTCCCCCTCCTGTAGGCCATAGGGTTTTATTCTAGAATTGTAGACCCAGGCAGATAGACCCTTCACTTTTACAGCAGTTGAAGTCACTAGAACAACCTGATATGGCCCTGTCCATTTCTCGGACAGCTGGTTTGGACTCCCTTTTTCTTGCCATGTCTTTACTGATACTTGATCCCCTGGCTTTACCTGGGGATTTTTCAAGTCTTCCTGTGGTTTGTTCTCCATACCGTTGGAGTTCTTGCTGAAATCTTCCCAGGTCAATTATATGTTTTAAGAGTGTATTGGCATCCTCGTCAAGAAACAAATCAGAAGTTCAGAATGGTCGTCCATACATCATTTCATAAGGACTTAACAATAGTGGCCGTTTGGGGGATGTCCGTAGCCTCATGAGGGCTATGGGCAGCATATGTGTCCACTTATTATGTGTTTCTGACATAGCTTAGCCAGAGCCCTTTTAAGAGTCTGGTTGGCTCTCTCTAACTTTCCTGAAGCTTGAGGCCTCCAGGATGAGCGGAGCTGGTATATTATGCCTAAGAATGCGGCTAGGTTCTGGGGTATCGTGGCTGTAAGTGAGGGCCCGTTGTCACTCTGAAGTGACCGAGGCAGCCCAAACCTAGGCACTATCTCCTTCAGCAGAGCTTTACAGACTTCTGTAGCTCTCTCTGTCTCAGTAGGGAACGCTTCGATCCATCCTGTGAATGTGTCAATAAAGACTAGCAAGTAAGAAAACCCTTGGGTCTTGGGCATGGCTGTAAATTCTACTTGCCAGTCCACTCCTGGGTATGATCCCTGATGATGGACAGGTGTAATTAGAGGAGGTCTGGTTTTTGGGTTATTTTTTAGACAGGTGTCACAATTTTGTGTGACTTGTTTAACAACCTTAGCTAACTGGGGATGGGAGAGAATAGGCTTAAGCAAGATTTCTAGATTATCTTTTCCAAAATGGGCGCTCTTATGTAAGGAGTTAGTAATGTTTTAAACCTGAGAATCAGGGTGTATTATTTGGGCCTGATCAGGCTGAAACCACCCATGTGACCCAATCTCCCAGCCCCGCTCAGCATATCGGGAATGTCCCCCTCGGGTAAAATCTGGAGTCAGGGTTTCCTTGGGGAAAAGCGGGCAGATAGCACTGGCAGAGGTAGCTTCCCCGGCAGCACGTCCTGCCTCTTGATCAGCTTTCCTATTTCCCTGAGCCTCTTTTTCTTGCCCCTTTTGGTGACTCTTGCAGTGGATGACAGCTAATTTTGCAGGAAGTTTGACTGCCTCCAGGAGCCTGACAATGAGCTCTTTGTGTTTAATAGCAGAGCTTCGGGCACTGAGCATCCCTCTTTCTTTCCAAATTGCTGCACGGGCATGCAGAATGAGGAAAGCATACTTAGAGTCCATACACACATTAATCATCTTTCCTTCTCCTAATTCCAAAGCTCTTGTCAGGGCAAAAAGTTCAGCTTTCTGGGCTGAGGTGTCTGGGGGAAGAGACCCACTTTCCTTTGTTTCTTCCAGGCTCGCTACAGCATATCCTGCTTTCCTCTCTCCCTTTTCTACAAAACTGCTGCCATCTGTGTGCCAGTTTTCCTCTGTGTCAGATAAAGGTGTCTCTGATAGGTCCCGGCGAGAAGAGTATAACTCGTCTGTGATTTCTATGCATTGGTGATCCAGAGGGGAGGTAGGGGGATCTGGCAGTAAGGTTGCTGGATTTAAAGTCTGGCAGACCCTCAACTTTATTTCTGGAGTGTCAAGGAGGAGGGCTTGGTATTGGGTGATCCTTCCCCCTGTCATCCACCTGTCCCCTTTCATTTCCAAGACTGCTTGCACCCGGTGAGGCGTATACACTGTGGTGGGCTGACCCAGGGTCAGCTTAGATGCCTGCTTAACCATAAGAGTAGTGGCTGCTACTGCCCGGAGGCAAGTGGGCCACCGTCTGGCCACCTCATCTAGTTATTTTGAGAGATAAGCCACAGGTTGTAATACGGGCCCCATCATCTGCTCTAACACCCCAAGAGAAGTTCCTGTCCTTCCAGAAACATAGGGTCTAAAAGGCTTCTCCAGGTTGGGGAGGCCTAAAGCTGGGGCTGTAGTGATGGACTCTTTTAGGGCATTAAAGGTCACCTTGCAGGTCTCATGCCAGTCGAGTGGCTCTTCCTCTTTCCCCCTTAAATTTTCATATAGGGGTCTGGCCAGATTGCCATAATTAGGAACCCAGATCCTGCAAAAACCGGTCCTTCCTAAAAATCCCCTAAGCTGTTGTTTTGTTTGGGGGTACGGGGTATTTAAGATGAGGGATCTCCCCTCGGGGTCAGGCATTCTTTTTCTCTCCGTAATTATAAATCCAAGGCATTTTACTTGGGTTAAGCTAATCTGAGCCTACTTGGGGGATACTCGATAACCCTTTTCATACAGGAAAGTTAGCGTTTTAAATAGTGTCCATTTGAGAGCTGGTAAAATCTGGCCTAGCTATGAGCAAGTCATCCACATACTGTATTAGACGACTGTTTGTTAAAGTTAATTCCCTTAGTTCTCTCCCCAAGGAAGTCCTGAAGATATGAGGGCTGTCCCTAAACCCTTGGGGTAGTCGAGTCCAGTCGAGAGTTTATGGTCTCTCTTGTTTCCAAGTCCCGCCACTCAAAAGCAAAGAGTTTTTGGGATTCAGGTAGGAGAGGCATGCAAAAGAAAGCACTTTGAAGGTCCAAGATGAGAAGTACTTGGCACTTCCTGGGACTTGGGATAGGAGGTTATATGGGTTTGGGACTATGGGGTGGATGGGAACCACAGCTTCATTAACAGCTCTTAGATCCTGGACGAATCGGTAAGATCCATCTGGTTTTTGAACGGGCAAGATTGGGGTGTTGCAGGGTTACTCACAGCTGATTCGAGTTCCAGTATCTTGGTATTTGTTAACTAATAGTTTAAGACCCTCAAGAGCTACTGGTTTTAAGGGATATTGTCTTTTCCAGGGCTAGGGAGCATTTGGTCTCAGAGAAATCTTTACTGGTGGAACATTTATGGCTAAACCAGGGCTGGAGACATCCCACACCTGGGGATTGACATCATCTAGACAAGGGACAGACTCCTCCTTTTCTACCTCTGACTGTAAATATTCAGACATAGGCAAAGAAAATTATCGACTTCTACCTTTGTGTCCCCAAGTCACTCTGGTTTGGAGGCGAAAGTATTATTCTCAAAATGGAAAATTTGGAAGCTGCAAACATGAAAAATTTAAAGAGTCACGCAGAGGCTAGTCACTCTAAGCTAACCCCTAAGACATTTATTGACTGATTTCTAGCTTCTCTTCTTTAACCTTTTTTATCTACAGTAATCCTGTGTGTTCCTTTTAGTTAGGGATTCATTTTTAGACTATCCTGACTCTTCCACTACGTTCCAGTTTTGGGTCTGATACACTTAGAGATGTGCCAAGTGCTTCCTGAATACTATAGAACATATTTTATATTTAAAATACTTCCATGCTTATGTATTGAGTCAATGATTTTAAGTTTATTTGTTACGCATTTCAATGTAAAAGTCAATGTGTGAACTAACATATTCACGATTGGAAAAGTTGGCTTTTTTTTGCTGTGTGTTTGAACTCCTCACCCGACCAAAAGTCATAGAGAGGTCTATTGTTTTTCTAAAATGGTTATAGTGTTGTTTATTTTCTGGTAATTGAATTAGGGTGTGAGTTGCAAAGCCTGTGTTTCTGTTCATTTCATTCCATCTGTTCGGGTTTCTTTCTCTCTCCTGAGTCAGACAGTAATTTCCCATTGGTTGTCCAGTTACCAAGGTTGGTGTCCATGCATCCGTGCTGGTCTCTCCATACATGACCGGGTGTTCTGTGAAACACTAAGCTTAATTTATTTGGAAATGACCTAGCTGTTCAATACACTGTCATCACTCAGTTGAGCAGAGGGAGAGAAATTCAATTGACAAAACTCCAGAGAAGCTAGTGTCAGAGCGCCCCGGCGTGGCATGCGTGCAGGGGGTTGGGGGGAGGGGGGCGGGGCGCGGAGCGCGGAGATCTCAGGTGTCCTCCCACCCTGGGCCTCTCCAGGCCCGCCGCTGCTCAGTGGCCTCCCCCCGCCCCCATCGCTTTGGCTGCTCAGGGCCGGGTGGTCTCTGCAGCTGCCCGGCATCCTGCCCGATGCCCCCCCTGCCCACACGCTGTCTTCCAGTCTCTCTCTGAACACTCGACTCTTTCTGCCTCTGTCTCACCTGGCGTGGGTGCGTGCGAGTGCCTGTCCGTGTGCCTGGCTGTCGCTCGTCCGCTCTCTCAGGAAGGTCCTGTGCTGGGCCCGTGGCGTGGGGGCAGGGCGGGCCTCGGTTTGGGGACAGGGCGGGGCTGAGGCACTCCAGGGGGTTTGCACAGCCGGCAGGAAGGGCGCCTGGGGCCCCGGCTGGGCTGCCCCTAAGCCCGCAGGAGTCTCCGGGGACCGCGGCCCCGGGCCGACGCCCCGCTCGTCCGGAGCCACGTGACCCTGAGCAGCAAACGGGATGGTGGGGGGCGGGGGGTCGGGGGGCACCGAGACGTCCTCCCCGCTCAAGCCACCCCCCTCCCCAACCCCCGACAGATTTCCCGCAGCCTCGCCAAGCCGCTCGGTGTCCGGGAAGCACCCCGGGCCGGGCCAGGCGCGTGCTGGCCGGGGGTGGCGTCGGCTGGTCTCCCAGCTGCAGGGCCTGTCCCGGTTTTTCCTATCAGTTTCAACAGTGACGGTCACCCCACATTGTGAGTCGTCTAGATTTCTCACTGACACCCCTGTTAGGGAGTGGCTTTTTAGAGAGATAGGGAAGGTCACTTGGGGGATTTTAGTCATGAGAGAAAATAAGGGCTCAGGTGGGATTGCAGATGTCATCCAGGGGGTAAATAGAGACAGTTGTTGCTGGTACCAAGACATGAAGTTTTTTTTCCCCCTTTCCCCAAAAGGCCATATTACGACCACATGGGGGCGCTGAGTAACAGCCCATAGCTCGGCTGGAAGGGTGGGCCTTTGATAGTGATACCCTGGGATGGGTTGGACATACCCCCAACCTTTGTCATTAATGCAGATGCAGCCCGGGCTGCTTAGGTTCAGTTGAGAAGCAGTGTGGTTTGCAAGTGAACATGCCTCGTTTAGGGAGAGATCAATAGCCATACAGGGAGATATGATTAGAAAGAGGAAGAACATCATATGATGCATTTTACTTATCTGAGGCAGGATTGATGGGGTTCTGCTTGAACAAGAGCCTGAGATCTTCAACAGGTTCACAGGAACAGCTGTCCTCTGGCTTTGGAGTCTCAGTTTCTGTCTCCCCCTCCTGTCGGCCATAGGGTTTTATTCTAGAATTGTGGACCCAGGCAGATAGACCCTTCACTTTTACAGCAGTTGAAGTCACCAGAACAACCTGATATGGCCCTGTCCATTTCTCGGACAGCTGGTTTGGACTCCCTTTTTCTTGCCAGGTCTTTACTGATACTTGATCCCCTGGCTTTACCTGGGGATTTTTCAAGTCTTCCTGTGGTTTGTTCTCCATACCGTTGGAGTTCTTGCTGAAACTTTCCCAGGTCAATTATATGTTTTAAGAGTGTATTGGCATCCTCGTCAAGAAACAAATCAGAAGTTAAGAATGGTCGTCCATACATCATTTCATAAGGACTTAACAATAGTGGCCGTTTGGGGGATGTCCGTAGCCTCATGAGGGCTATGGGCAGCATATGTGTCCACTTATTATGTGTTTCTGACATAGCTTAGCCAGAGCCCTTTTAAGAGTCTGGTTGGCTCTCTCTACCTTTCCTGAAGCTTGAGGCCTCCAGGATGAGCGGAGCCGGTATTTTATGCCTAAGCATGCGGCTAGGTTCTGGGGTATCGTGGCTGTAACTGAGGGCCCGTTGTCACTCTGAAGTGACCGAGGCAGCCCAAACCTAGGCACTATCTCCTTCAGCAGAGCTTTACAGACATCTGTAGCTCTCTCAGTCTCAGTAGGGAACGCTTCGATCCATCCTGTGAATGTGTCAATAAAGACTAGCAAGTAAGAAAACCCTTGGGTCTTGGGCATGGCTGTAAATTCTACTTGCCAGTCCACTCCTGGGTATGATTCACGATGTTGGACAGGTGTAATTAGAGGAGGTCTGGTTTTTGGGTTATTTTTCAGAGAGGTGTCACAATTTTGTGTGACCTGTTTAACAACCTTAGCTAACTGGGGATGGGAGAGAATAGGCTTAAGCAAGATTTCTAGATTATCTTTTCCAAAATGGGCGCTCTTATGTAAGGAGTTAGTAATGTTTTAAACCTGAGAATCAGGGAATATTATTTGGGCCTGATCAGGCTGAAACCACCCATGTGACCCAATCTCCCAGCCACGCTCAGCATATCGGGAATGTCCCCCTGGGGTAAAATCTGGAGTCAGGGTTTCCTCGGGGAAAAGGGGGCAGATAGCAGTGGCAGAGGTAGCTTCCCCGGCAGCTCGTCCTGCCTCTTGATCAGCTTTCCTATTTCCCTGAGCCTCTTTTTCTTGCCCCTTTTGGTGACTCTTGCAGTGGATGACAGCTAATTTTGCAGGAAGTTTGACTGCCTCCAGGAGCCTGAGAATGAGCTCTTTGTGTTTAAAAGCAGAGCTTCGGGCACTGAGCATCCCTCTTTCTTTCCAAATTGCTGCACGGGCATGCAGAATGAGGAAAGCATACTTAGAGTCCATACACACATTAATCCTCTTTCCTTCTCCTAAATCCAAAGCTCTTGTCAGGGCAAAAAGTTCAGCTTTCGGGGCTGAGGTGTCTGGGGAAATAGACCCACTTTCCTTAGTTTCTTCCAGGCTCACTACAGCATATCCTGCTTTCCTCTCTCCCTTTTCTACAAAACTGCTGCCATCTGTGTGCCAGTTTTCCTCTGGGTCAGATAAAGGTGTCTCTGATAGGTCCCGGCGAGAAGAGTATAACTCGTCTCTGATTTGTAGGCATTGGTGATCCAGAGGGGAGGTAGGGAGATCTGGCAGAAAGGTTGCTGGATTTAAAGTCTGGCAGACCCTCAAATTTATTTCTGGAGTGTCAAGGAGGAGGGCTTGGTATTGGGTGATGCTTCCCCCTGTCATCCACCTGTCCCCTTTCGTTTCCAAGACTGCTTGCACCCGGTGTGGCGTATACACTGTGGTGGGCTGACCCAGGGTCAGCTTAGGTGCCTCCTTAGCCATAAGAGCGGTGGCTGCTACTGCCCGGAGGCAAGTGGGCCACCCTCTGGCCACCTCATCTAGTTATTTTGAGAGATAAGCCACAGGCTGTAATACGGGCCCCATCATCTGCTCTAACACCCCAAGAGCAGTTCCTGTCCTTCCAGAAACATAGAGTCTAAAAGGCTTCTCCAGGTTGGGGAGGCCTAAAGCTGGGGCTGTAGTGATGGGCTCTTTTAGGGCATTAAAGGCCACGTTGCAGGTCTCATGCCAGTCGAGTGGCTCTTCCTCTTTACCCCTTAAATTTTCATATAGGGGTCTGGCCAGATTGCCATAATTAGGAATCCAGATCCTGCAAAACCCGGTACTTCCTAAAAATTCCCTAAGCTGTTGTTTTGTTTGGGGGTAGGGGTATTTAAGATGAGGGATCTCCCCTCGGGGTCAGGCATTCTTTTTCTCTCCGTAATTATAAATCCAAGGTATTTTACTTGGGTTAAGCTAATCTGAGCCTACTTGGGGGATACTCGATAACCCTTTTCATACAGGAAAGTTCGCGTTTTGAATAGTGTCCATTTGAGAGCTGGTAAAATCTGGCCTAGCTATGAGCAAGTCATCCACATACTGTATTAGACTACTGTTTGTTAAAGTTAATTCCCTTAGTTGTCTCCCCGAGGAAGTCCCGAAGATATGAGGGCTGTCCCTAAACCCTTGGGGTAGTCGAGTCCAGTCGAGAGTTGTATGGTCTCTCTTGTTTCCAAGTCCCGCCACTCAAAAGCAAAGAGTTTTTGGGATTCAGGATGGAGAGGAATGCAAAAGAAAGCACCTTGAAGGTCCAAGACTGAGAAGTACTTGGCATTTCCTGGGACTTGGGATAGGAGGGTATATGGGTTTGGGACTATGGGGTGGATGGGAACCACAGCTTCATTAACAGCTCTTAGATCCTGGACGAATCGGTAAGATCCATCTGGTTTTTGAACGGGCAAGATTGGGGTGTTGCAGGGGGACTCACAGCTGATTCGAGTTCCAGTATCTCGGTATTTGTTAACTAATGGTTTAAGACCCTCAAGAGCTACTGGTTTTAAGGGATATTGTCTTTTCCAGGGCTAGGGAGCATTTGGTCTCAGAGAAATCTTTACTGGTGGAACATTTATGGCTAAACCAGGGCTGGAGACATCCCACACCTGGGGATTGACATCATCTAGACAAGGGACAGACTCCTCCTTTTCTACCTCTGACTGTAAATATTCAGACATAGGCAAAGAAAATTATCGACTTCTACCTTTGTGTCCCCAAGTCACTCTGGTTTGGAGGCGAAAGTATTATTCTCAAAATGGAAAATTTGGAAGCTGCAAACATGAAAAATTTAAAGAGTCACGCAGAGGCTAGTCACTCTAAGCTAACCCCTAAGACTTTTATTGACTGATTTCTAGCTTCTCTTCTTTAACCTTTTTTATCTACAGTAATCCTGTGTGTTCCTTTTAGTTAGGGATTCATTTTTAGACTATCCTGACTCTTCCACTACGTTCCAGTTTTGGGTCTGATACACTTAGAGATGTGCCAAGTGCTTCCTGAATACGATAGAACATATTTTATATTTAAAATACTTCCATGCTTATGTAGTGAGTCAATGATTTTAAGTTTATTTGTTACACATTTCAATGTAAAAGTCAATGTGTGAACTAACATATTTACGACTTGGAAAAGTTGGCTTTTTTTTGCTGTGTGTTTGAACTCCTCACCCGACCAAAGGTCATGGAGAGGTCTATTGTTTCTCTAAAATGGTTATAGTGTTGTTTATTTTCTGGTAATTGAATTAGGGTGTGAGTTGCAAAGGCTGTGTTTCTGTTCATTTCATTCCATCTGTTCGGGTTTGTTTCTCTCTCCTGAGTCAGACAGTAATTTCCCATTGGTTGTCCAGTTACCAAGGTTGGTGTCCATGCATCCGTGCTGGTCTCTCCATACATGTCCGGGTGTCCTGTGAAACACTAAGCTTAATTTATTTGGAAATGACCTAGCTGTTCAATACACTGTCATCACTCAGTTGAGCAGAGGGAGAGGAATTCAAGTGACAAAAATCCAGAGAAGGTAGTGTCAGAGCGCCCCGGCGTGGCATGTGTGCAGGGGGTTGAGGGGAGGGCGGCGGGGCGCGGAGTGTGGAAATCTCAGGTGTCCTCCCACCCTGGACCTCTCCAGGCCCGCCGCTGCTCAGTGGCCTCCCCCCGCCCCCATCTCTTTGGCTGCTCAGGGCCGGGTGGTCTCTGCAGCTGCCCGGCATCCTGCCCGAGGCCCCCCCTGCCCACACCCTGTCTTCCAGTCTCTCTCTGAACCCTCGACTCTTTCTGCCTCTGTCTCACCTGGCGTGGGTGTGTGCGAGTGCATGTCCGTGTCGCTGGTTGTCGCTCGTCTGCTCTCCCAGGAAGGTCCTGTGCTGGGCCTGTGGCCGGGGGGCAGGGCGGGCCTCGGTAGGGCGAAATGGCGGGGCTGAGGCGCTCCAGGGGGTTTGCACAGCCGGCAAGATGGGCGCCTGGGGCCCCGGCTGGGCTGCCCCTAATTCCCAGGAAGCTCCGGGGACCGCGGACCCGGGCCGAAGCCCCGCTCGTCCGGAGCCACGTGACCCTGAGCAGCGAACGGGATGGTGGGGGGCAGCGGGTGAGGGGTTACCGAGATGTCCTAGCTGCTCTACCCACCCCCCTCCCCCCACCCCAGGTTCCGCAGGCACTCCAGTCTCCGGCCGGCCGGGCCAGACGGGTGCTGGCCTCGGCTCGCCGTGTGCAGAGCGGGGGCGCCCTCCGGTGCCCGCCGAGCTGCAGGCTCTAGCCGGCCGGAGTCCAGTCGCGGGTCGTGAGGCTCAAGTTCAGCTCCGCCCGCTCGAGAACTGCAGCCCCAGGCCCGACCGGCAGGTCAGACCGCAAGGGAGGCGCAACGCGGGGCTCCTCGGGCGTCTGATAGCCACCTCGGTCTAAGGCTATGGCACCCTGAAAGTGCCCTATGTCCTCTGATCTGGGAAATTGAGTAGGGCCGGGCCTGGTCAGTACTTGCATGGGAGACCGCCTACTAGTTAGGCGGTTTTGTGATTTTTCTGAATGCCTACTTCAGAAAGTTAGAATTGGATGACTGCACACAGGAAAACGAATATTGTTTTCGGTCATAATCTTAAGAATCCAGCGGCTGGTCATTCTTTTTCCTGTCCTAACACAGCTAACTGGAAGTCAGTTAGAGTAAGTTCTACTGACTTAAGACCCTCATCCCTAACGGAAGGGATATAGGAAAACCCATAGTATATCTAAATAAAAATGAAAGATAGAACGATGAGAAAAAAAAAAATTCTCAGTGACATCTTAGTTGGTATATGAAACACGATGATTATGAAAGCACAACCCATATTCAAGTCCAGGCCATGGAAGCCTGTGACTTTCACTGAGTGTTGACTTCCCTTTCAGCTGAGGTTGTAAAAAGTGCTTTGTTAAATCCTGAGGTTTGAAGCACTGTAACCTCCTGAAGAGACTGCAATCAGAAGACTTTCTAGAATATCCTGATGCTGTGGGGAGCTCAAGCAATACATTCTGCAGAGGTCGGAAGACAGACATGTTGGGAAGTGGGGATTACTTCTACTGCACTTAGGGAGGAAGGGCATGTACAAGTGGAGAAGAAACACCTCAGTGACGGAATCTTTAAAGACTCCATACATGGAGAAGGAAATGGCAACCCACTCCAATATTCTTGGCTGGAAAAATCCATGGACAGAGGAGTCTGGCGGGCTGAAGTCCACGGGATTCCATGACTGATCGTGTGTGCACGAGGGTGGAGGGAGACGGGTTGGTAGCAAGAAACTGGTAGAAGTAAAAAATAAGAAAAAATATAAAATAAAGACTCGATAAATATGACAACGACTGGTAGGAATAAACCTTCAGAATTGCCTTCTCAGACCTCCCGTCATAAGCACAAGCGTAATAAAGACACTGAGTTTTCACGGTCTCACACAAAATTAGACTGGCTTATGACAATGGGCAGAGAGGCGCCTTTAAGACATCGGGGCTGGGCTTTACTGGAGGATGCACATCGATAGAGTTCATGGCTATGTGTTATGGAAATATGTCTTAATGGAAGGGCGAAGGCATCTTCTTGAAGCACACAGCAAATAACACTACAAATTCAAGGAACTTGGCTACAATGACAATAGCTGATTTCATGTTGGCTACTGCTTGGCAGAGCTGGGTTCGCCTCTCCCATTAAGTACCTCAGTGGCCAGCTGTGAATGTAGCCATTAGTTTCTCACTTAGAAACCGAACCTAATACTTGCCATGTGCACTAGCGCAAGAAGAGTGAAAGCTCCACGGAGAAGCAAGTCAGACAGACATGCTTCTGTTTTCTCACAGAAGCTGCTTATGACCGGCCCTGCTCACAGACAGATTGCTAATGCCAAGTGGATAGACAGTTATGCAGATATTCTTTAGCAACTGAGCGACCAGGGAAGCCCTACTAGCTCAGTTGGTAAAGAATCTGCCTGCAACACAGGAGACCCCGCTTTCAGTCCTGGGTCGGGAAGATCCCCTGGAGAAGGGATAGGCTACCCACTCCAGTATTCTGGCCTAGAGAATTCCATGGACTCTATAGTCCATGGGGCCGCAAAGAGTCAGGCACGATCTGAGCCACTTTCACCTGCACATGCGGATATTACTTAGAAAAAGAAATGTAGTAACAGGTCTAGTACCTCTGTGAAGCTCATGAGTGAGTACTATAAATATACAGAATCAGCTTTGTCCTGCATAGTTATTACCATCCTGTATTTGCTTTGAGAGGAGTTGAGCTAGTCTTGTGAAAGCGGAATGATTCTTTACCAACTGAGCCACAAGGAAAGCCCACTACTACTGGAGTGGGTAGCCTATCCCTTCTCCAGCGGATCTTCCTGACCCAGGAACTGAACCAGGGTCTCCTGCCTGAGTAACACATATTAGGTAAAAATCGGTGAGGGAGCATAACTATGGACATTGATTGGTAAACTCAGTTTTCCTTGTCCAGATGGCTAGCGGAGGAGAAATAAACGTTGGCATGCATTTAAAAAATTCCTCTCATATTATATATAAAATTTACTAGTTCTCTGCAGAAGTCTTTCCTGAAGCACAGATATTGTCATTAGATTGCTTTAGTCATATCCGTCTTATCCACATTTATTTTTAAAAGTCACATAGTGTGGCCTCAAATACTTGAAGACACGACAAAAGGTTTCTTTGGTCTCCATTCTAAACTGGATCGTGAGAAGGCAGTGGATCAGCATAATGCAGGAGCTCAAGATATTTTTGGCAAAAACTTGACTAGTCTGTTTAATGATATGGAAGAATGAGTTAAGGGGGGCAGCACGAAACAGAAGGCCATGCTAGAAGTACACAAGACCTTGTTTGGTAAGTCCAAACATGACCTTTTCTTTCAATTGAAGGATAGTTGCTTTACAGAATTTTGTTGCCAAACATCAGCATGAATGAGCCACAGGTATACATATGTCTCCTCCCTCCTGAACCACTCTCCCATTTCCCTCCCCACTCCACCCCTAGCTTGTTGCAGAGCCCCTGTTTGAGTCCCCTGAGTCATACAGCAAATTTCATTGGCATCTGTTTTTACGTATGGTAATATATTTTCATGTTACTCTGCATTCATCTGACCCTCTCCTTCCTCCCCCCTGCCCATGTCCATAAGTCTGTTCTCTACATCTGTGACTCCTTGGCTGCCCTGCAAATAATTTCATCACTACCACCTTTAGTTCAAGCATTTTTTTTACCCCCCAAGCATTTCTTATTTCTTATTCCAGTCTTACTGTCTTTAGTGTGAGACTGATTTTGAAACTGATATGAAAGTATTATTCTCAGCATGGAAAATTTGGAAGATGCAAACATGAAAAATGTAAAAAGTCACACAGAGGCTAGTCACTCTAACCTAACCCCTAAAACATTTATTGACTGATTTCTAGTTTCTCTTCTTTAACCTTTTTTATCTAAAATAATCCTGTGTATTCCTTTTAGTTAGGGATTCATTTTTAGACTATCCTGACTCTTCAACTAAGTTCCAGTTTTGGGTCTCATACAGTGAGACATGTGCCAAATGCTTCCTGAATACTATAGAATATATTTTGTGTTTAAAATGCTTCCATGCTTATGTAGTGAGTCAATGATTTTAAGTTTATTTGTTACACATTTCAATGTAAAAGTCAATGTGTGAACTAACATATTCAAGATTTGGAAAAGGTGGCTTTTTTTGTCGTGTGCTAGAACTCCTCACCCGACCAAAGGTCATGGAGAAGTCTATTGTTTTTCTAAAATGTTTATAGTGTTGTTTTCTTTCTTTTTTTTTTTTTTGTAATTGAATTACGGTTTGAGTTGCAAAGTTTGTGTTTCGGTTCAACTCATTCCATCTGTTTGGGTTTCTTTCTCTCTCCTGAGTCAGACAGTAATTTCCCATTGGTTGTCCAGTTACCAAGGTTGGTGTCCATGCATCGGTGCTGGTCTCTGCATTCATGTCCGGGTGTCCTGTGAAACACTAAGCTTAATTTATTTGGAAATGACCTAGCTGTTAAATACACTGTCATCACTCAGTTGAGCACAAGGATACAAATTCAGGTGACCACACTCTGGAGAAGCTAGTGTCAGAGCGCCCGGGCGTGGCGTGCGTGCAGGGGGTTGGGAGAACGGGGGCGGGGTGCGGAGCGAGGAGATCTCAGGTGCCCTCGCACTCTGGGCCTCTCCAGGCCCGCCCCTACTCAGCGGCTTCCCCCTGCCCCCATCGCATTCGCTGCTCAGAACCGGGTAGCCTCTGCAGCTGCCCGGCATCCTGCCCGAGTCCCCCCCTGCCCACAAACTGTCTTCGAGTCTCTCTCTGAAACCTCGTCTCTTTCTGCCTCTGTCTCACCTGGCGTGGGTGCGTGCGAGTGCCTGTCCGTGTGCCTGGCTTTCGCTCCTCTCCTCTCTCAGGAAAGACTTTTGCTGGGCCGGCAGATTGGGGGCAGGGCGGGTCTTGGTAGGGCGAAAAGGCGGGGCTGAGGCGCTCCAGGCGGTTTGCGCAGCGGGCAGGTTGTGCGACTGGGGCCCCGGCTGGGCTGCCTCTAAGCCCGCAGGAGGCTCCGGGGACCGCGGCCCCGGGCGGAAGCCCCGCTCGTCTGGAGCCACGTCACCCTGAGCAGCGAACGGGATGGTGGGGGGCAGGGAGTGAGGGGGCACCGAGACGTCCTCGCTGCTCTACCCACCCCACCTCCCCCTACACCAGGTCCCGCAGGCACGCCAGGCCCCGGCCGGGCCAGACGGGTGCTGGCCGGGGCTGGCGGTGTGCGGGGCCGTGGCGCCCTCCGCTGGCCCCCGAGCTGCCGGCCCTGGTTGGTTGGAGTCCAGTCGCGGGTCGTGAGGCTCAAGTGCAGCGCGCGCCAGCTCGAGAGCTGTGGCTCCAGGCCCGAAGGGCAGGTCAGAACGCAAGGGAGGCGCAACGCGAAGCTCTTGGGGCAACTGACAGCCGCCTCGGTCTAAGGCCATAGCACACTGAACGTGCCCTATCTCCTCTGATCTGGGAAATTGAGTAGGGCCGGGCCTGGTCAGTACTTGCATGGGATACCGCCTAGTAGTTAGGCGGTTTTGTGATTTTTCTGAATGCCTACTTCACAAAGTTAGTATTGGATGACTGCACACAGGAAAACGAATAATGTTTTCGTACATAATCTTAAGAATCCAGCAGCTGGTCATTCTTTTACCTGTCCTAACACAGCTAACTGGAAGTCACTTGCTGTAAGTTGTACTGACTTAAGACCCTCATCCCTAACGGAAGGTATATAGGAAAACCCATAATATATCTAAATAAGCATGAAAGATAGAAAGATGAGAAAAAAAAAAATTCTCAGTGACATCTTAGTTGGTATATGAAACACGATGTTTATGAAAGCACAACCCATAATCAAGTCCAGGCCATGGAAGCCTGTGACTTTCACTGAGTGTTGACTTCCCTTTCAGCTGAGGTTGTAAAAAGTGCTTTGTAAAATCCTGAGGTTTGAAACACTTGTAACCTCCTGAAGAGACTGCAATCAGAAGGCTTTCTAGAATATCCTGACGCTGTGGTGAGCTCAAGCAAAACATTCTGCAGAGGTCGGAAGACAGACATGTTTGGATGTGGGGATGAATTCTACTGCACTTAGGGAGAAAGGGCATGTACAAGTGGAGAAGCAAAACCTCAGTGACGGAATCTTTAAAGACTCCATACATGGAGAAGGAAATGGCAACCCACTCCAGTATTCTTGCTTGGAAAAATCCATGGACAGAGGAGTCTGGCGGGCTGAAGTCCACGGGATTCCATGACTGATCGTGTGTGCACGAGGGTGGAGGGAGACGCGTTGGTAGCAAGAAACTGGTAGAACTAATAAATAAAACAACAACAACAACAAAAAAAACTAAAGACTCGATAAAAATGACAATGACTGGTAGGAATAAACCTTCAGAAGTGCCTTCTCAGACCTCCCGTCTGAAGCACAAGTGTAATAAAGACATTGAGTTTTCATGGTCTCAGACAAAAAATTAGACTGGCTTATGACAATGGGCAGAGAGGCTCCTCTAAGACATCGCGGCTGGGCTTTACTGGAGGATGCACATCGATTGAGTGCATGGCTATGTGTTATGGAAATATGTCTTACTGGCAGGGCGAAGGCATATTCTTGAAGAACACAGCAAATAACACTACAAATTCAAGGAACTTGGCTACAATGACAATAACTGATTTCATGTTGGCTACTGCTTGGCAGAGCTAGGTTCGCCTCTCCCATTAAGTACCTCAGTGGCCAGCTGTGAATGTAACCATTAGTTTCTCACTTAGAAACCAAACCTAATACTTGCCATGTGCACTAGTGCAAGAACAGTGCAATACCCAACAGGTAAAGGAATATGACAAGTGCCCACCAAGTCAAACAAAAGAGGAGGAGATAGGGAATCTATCTGAAAAACAAATAGAATAATGATAATAAAAATGATCCAAATCTTGAAAACAAAATGGAGTTACAGATAGATAGCCTGGAGACAAAGATTGAAAAGATGCAGGAAATGCTTAACAAAGACCTAGAAGAAATAAAAGAGAGTCAATTAAAAATGAATAATGCAATGAATGAGATCAAAAACACTTTGGAGCGAACCAAGAGTAGAATAACGGAGACAGAAGATAGGATAAGTGAGGTAGACAATAGAATAGTGGAAATAAATGAAGCAGAGAGGAAAAAAGAAAAAATGATCAAAAGAAATGAGGACAACCTCAGGGACCTCTGGGACAATGTGAAACGCCCCAACATTCGAATCATAGGAGTCCCAGAAGAAGAAGACAAAAAGAAAGGCCATGAGAAAATACTCGAGGAGATAATAGCTGAAAACTTCCCTAAAATGGGGAAGGAAATAGCCACCCAAGTCCAAGAAACCCAGAGAGTGCCAAACAGGATAAACCCAAGGCGAAACACTCCAAGACACATATTAATCAAATTCACAAAGATCAAACACAAAGAACAAATACTAAAAGCAGCAAGGGAGAAACAACAAATAACACACAAAGGAATTCCCATAAGGATAACAGCTGATCTACCAATAGAAACCTTCCAGGCCAGAAGGGAATGGCAGGACATAATGAAAGTAATGAAAGAAAATAATCTACAACCTAGATTACTGTACCCAGCAAGGATCTCATTCAGATATGAAGGAGAAATCAAAAGCTTTACAGACAAGCAAAAGCTGAGAGAGTTCAGCACCACCAAACCAGCTCTTCAACAAATGCTAAAGGACCTTCTCTAGACAGGAAATGCAGAAATGTTGTATAAACATGAACCCAAAACAACAAAGTAAATGGCAACGGGACCACACCTATCAATAATTACCTTAAATGTAAATGGGTTGAATGCCCCAACCAAAAGACAAAGATTGGCTGAATGGATACAAAAACAAGACCCTTATATATGCTGTCTACAAGAGACCCACCTCAAAACCAGAGACACATACAGACTAAAAGTGAAGGGCTGGAAAAAAATATTTCACGCAAATGGAGACCAAAAGAAAGCAGGAGTCACAATACTCATATCAGATAAAATAGACTTTCAAATAAAGGATGTGAAAAGAGACAAAGAAGGACACTACATAATGATCAAAGGATCAATCCAAGAAGAAGATATAACAATTATAAATATATATGCACCCAACATAGGAGCACCGCAATATGTACGGCAAACGCTAATGAGTATGAAAGAGGAAATGAATAGTAACACAATAATAGTGGGAGACTTTAATACCCCACTCACAACTATGGATAGATCAACTAAACAGAAAATCAAAAAGGAAACACTAACCTTAAATGATACAATGGACCAGCTAGACCTAATTGATATCTATAGGACATTTCACCCCAAAACAATCAATTTCACCTTTTTCTCAAGTCCACACGGAACATTCTCCAGAATAGATCACATCCTGGGCCATAAATCTGGTCTTGGAAAATTCAGAAAAATTGAAATCATCCCAGTCATCTTTTCTGACCACAGTGCAGTAAGATTAGATCTCAATTACAGGAAAAAAATTGTTAAAAATTCAAACATATGGAGGCTAAATAACACGCTTCTGAATAACCAAAAAATCATAGAAGAAATCAAAAAAGAAATCAAAATATGTATAGAAATGAATGAAAATGAAAACACAACAACCCAAAACCTATGGGACACTGTAAAAGCAGTGCTAAGGGGAAGGTTCATAGCATTACAGGCTTACATCAAGAAACAAGAAAAAAGCCAAATAAATAACCTAACTCTACACCTAAAGCAATTAGAGAAGGAAGAAATGAAAAACCCCAGGGTTAGCAGAAGAAAAGAAATCTTAAAAATTATGGCAGAAATAAATGCAAATGAAACTAAAGAGACCATAGCAAAAATCAACAAAGCTAAAAGCTGGTTTTTTGAAAAAATAAACAAAATTGACAAACCATTAGCAAGACTCATTAAGAAACAAAGAGAGAAGAACCAAATTAACAAAATAAGAAATGAAAAGGGTGAGATCACAACAGACAACACTGAAATACAAAGGATCATAAGAGACTACTACCAGCAGCTCTATGCCAATAAAATTGACAACTTGGATGAAATGGACAAATTTTAGAAAAGTATAACTTTCCAAAACTGAACCAGGAAGAAATAGAAGATCTTAACAGACCCATCACAAGCAAGGAAATCGAAACTGTAATCAAAAATCTTCCAGGAAACAAAAGTCCAGTACCAGATGGCTTCACAGCTGAATTCTACCAAAAATTTAGAGAAGAGCTAACACCTATCTTACTCAAACTCTTCCAGAAAATTGCAGAAGAAGGTAAACTTCCAAACTCATTCTATGAGGCCACCATCACCCTAATTCCAAAACCACACAAAGATGCCACAAAAAAAGAAAACTACAGGCCAATATCACTGATGAACATAGATGCAAAAATCCTTAGCAAAATTCTAGCAAATAGAATCCAACAACATATTAAAAAAATCATATACCATGACCAAGTGGGCTTTTTCCCAGGAATGCAAGGATTCTTCAATATCTGCAAATCAATCAATGTAATACACCACATTAACAAATTGAAAGATAAAAACCATATGATTATCTCAATAGATGCAGAGAAAGCCTTTGACAAAATTCAACACTCATTTATGATTAAAACTCTCCAGAAAGCAGGAATAGAGGGAACATACCTCAACATAATAAAAGCTATATATGACAAACCCACAGCAAGCATCACCCTCAATGGTGAAAAATTGAAAGCATTTCCCCTGAAATCAGGAACAAGACAAGGGTGCCCACTCTCACCACTATTATTCAACATAGTCTTGGAAGTTTTGGCCACAGCAATCAGAGCAGAAAAAGAAGTAAAAGGAATCCAGATAGGAAAAGAAGAAGTGAAACTCTCGTTGTTTGCAGTTGACATGATCCTCTACATAGAAAACCCTAAATACTCTTCCAGAAAATTACTAGAGATAACCAATGAATATAGTAAAGTTGCAGGATATAAAATTAACACACAGAAATCCCTTGCATTCCTATATACTAACAATGAAAAAACAGAAAGAGAAATTAAGGAAACAATACCATTCTCCATTGCAACAAAAAGAATAAAATACTTAGGAGTATATCTACCTAAAGAAACAAAAGACCTGTACATAGAAAACTATAAAACACTGATGAAAGAAATCAAAGAGGACACAAACAGATGGAGAAACATACCGTGTTCATGGATTGGAAGAATCAATATTGTCAAAATGGCTATTCTACCCAAAGCAATCTATAGATTCAATGCAATCCCTATCAAACTACCAACGGTATTTTTCACAGAACTAGAACAAATAATTTCACAATTTGTATGGAAATACAGAAAACCACAAATAGCCAAAGTAATCTTGAGAAAGAAGAATGGAACTGGAGGAATCAACCTGTCTGACTTCAGTCTCTACTACAAAGCCACAGTCATCAAGACAGTATGGTACTGGCACAAAGACAGAAATATAGATCAATGGAACAGAATAGAAAGCCTAGAGATAAATCCACGAACCTATGAACACCTTATCTTTGACAAAGGAGGCAAGGATATACAATGGAAAAAAGACAACTGCTTTAACAAGTGGTGCTGGGAAAACTGGTCAACCACCTGTAAAAGAATGAAACTAGAACACTTTCTAACACCACACACAAAAATAAACTCAAAATGGATTAAAGATCTAAATGTAAGACCAGAAACTATAAAACTCCTAGAGGAGAACTTAGGCAAAACACTCTCCGACATGAATCACAGCAGGGTCCTCTATGACCCACCTCCCAGAATATTGGAAATAAAAGCAAAACTAAACAAATGGGACCTAATGAAACTTAAAAGCTTCTGCACTACAAAGGAAACTATAAGTAAGGTGAAAAGACAGCCCTCAGATTGGGAGAAAATAGTAGCAAATGAAGAAACAGACAAAGGATTAATCTCAAAAATATACAAGAAACTCCTGAAGCTCAATTCCAGAAAAATAAATGACCCAATCAAAAAATGGGCCAAAGAACTAAACAGACATTTCTCCAAAGAAGACATACAGATGGCTAACAAACACATGAAAAGATGCTCAACATCACTCATTATTAGAGAAATGCAAATCAAAACCACAATGAGGTACCATTACACGCCAGTCAGGATGGCTGCTATCCAAAAGTCTACAAGCAATAAATGCTGGAGTGGGTGTGGAGAAAAGGGAACCCTCTTACACTGTTGGTGGGAATGCAAACTAGTACAGCCACTATGGAAAACAGTGTGGAGATTTCTTAAAAAACTGGAAATAGAACTGCCATATGACCCAGCAATACCACTTCTGGGCATACACACCACGGAAACCAGATCTGAAAGAGACACGTGCACCCCATTCTTCATCGCAGCACTGTTTATAATAGCCAGGACATGGAAGCAGCCTAGATGCCCATCAGCAGATGAATGGATAAGGAAGCTGTGGTACATATACACCATGGAATATTACTCAGCCATTAAAAAGAATTCATTTGAATCAGTTCTAATGAGATGGATGAAACTGGAGCCCATTATTCAGAGTGAAGTAAGCCAGAAAAATAAAGAACATTACAGCATACTAACACATATATATGGAATTTAGAAAGATGGTAATGATAACCCTATATGCAAAACAGAAAAAGAGACACAGAAGTACAGAACAGACTTTTGGACTCTGTGGGAGAAGGTGAGGGTGGGATGTTTCAAAAGAACAGCATGTATTTTATCTATGGTGAAAGAGATCACTAGCCCAGGTGAGATGCATGAGACGAGTGCTCGGGCCTGGTGCACTGGGAGGACCCAGAGGAGTCGGGTGGAGAGGGAGGTGGGAGGGGGGATCGGGATGGGGAATACGTGTAACTCTATGGCTGATTCGTGTCAATGTATGACAAAACCCACTGAAATGTTGTGAAGTAATTGGCCTCCAACTAATAAAATAAAATTAAAAAAAAAAAACTGAGCTATCCTAAAAATTAAAAAAAAAAGCTACCTCTTCTATGCAACATCTGTGTGTCTTCTGTCTGTCTTCTTCCTCGCTGACGCCACTCATCCCTTGGGTATTCCTGGTCCTGCTGGGGCTGGACCTCGGCAATTTTGCTCAATGCTTTGGATCCTAGTGGAAAAACATGCTGTTAATCCTACTTTTGCGAGGATTAAAACCATCGTAAAAACTGGAATTTGTTTAAATATTTTTGGTTTAAATATATCTTGTGTATATAATTACCCAAATTACTGTTGGGTATTAGATTGCTATGTTTCAATATGTATGGCATACATGAGTTCCACTGTTATTGATATGATATGTGGTGGAGAGGTATTTGGTGGTGCAAGTGATTTAAATGATGTGTTCACAGTGTTTATATTCCTGTTATGTGGTTAATGGGTCTTGGATTCACGTTTGAAATATGACTCCCTTGTCTTTTGTGATGCATGAGAAGTGCTGAAATTGAAGATGATGCAGGTTAAGTCTAGGGTTGAGGGTGTGAGTAGGGTGGGGGGGAGGGTGTGGGTTAGGTTAAGGGTGTGGATTAGGGTGTGGGTTACATTGTGGCTTAGGGGTTAGAAGTTAGGGGTGTGGGTGAGGGTGAGGGCTGAGGGGTGAAGGTGTCAGGTTAGGGTTGGGATGATGCGTTAGGGTTAGTGTGTCAGGTTAGGGTTAGGGGGTCGGGTTGGTGTTAGGTTCTGGGATAGGGTTACGGTGTTGGTTAGGGTTAGGGTGTCGTGTTGGGGTTAGGGTTAGGGCAAGGGCGAGGGCAATTTCGCCTGGGACCTTATGGAGGGGCCTCACAGTCAAAGGTAAAGGCAAAGTCACATCCACACTTCTGTTCCATCCCCTTTGCTCTATAGTAGAGCTCTAGTAAGCCTAGGCCTGGTAGGAAAACTCTTGGCTCCTGTGGGGACACATCCTGTGTGTGAATCTGCATACCAGACCTAGGGGCCACAGGGCGCCTGTTTTCTTCTGGGAGAGGGGACCCTGAAGCGGTGTTGCCTGGCAACAGCTTGAAAATCCATTAAATTGCACTTTACGTACCTCTGACAAAGCTAGATTTGCTCCACCTTTTCGCCATTTGGAAGCAAACCTTCCATACCCTCTCCCCAAGTAGGCAATGGGCCTACTTTGAGTAGAAAGTCCCCTTGAGGAGCTGAGCCCAGGAAGGCACCCAGTCATGTCAAACACACTCCAGCTGCTTACTTCCTCATGGGCAGTATCACTATCAGCTAGGAATGTCTTTGCAAGGATTGAAAAGGGAAGGGGAGATACATGGCCCTGCCTCTGAAATTTCAGTCCTCTGAGCAGAACTGGAATTCAATTGTATCAGCGAAACTGTGCCTTCCAAAGAGGCTTGCAAACACACCCCGAGTGGCTGCCTCTTCTTCCCTGAAGAAGGCTCCCTTTCCCTGCATCCTGCGGACTCCCTGTCCCAGCCTCCTGGAAAAGCGCTTCTTGGAGTTCCTTCTTGGAGTTCCTTTCTTAGTTGCAGTTATCCCTCAACTTGGGGCCATAGGGAGTAGCCCCACACTCACAGGGGAAGGCAGACCCACCTCCACACATCTCTTCCATCCCCTTTGCTCTGTAGGACAATTCTAGTGAGCCTAGGTCTGTCAGAAAATTCTTGGCTTTGACGGGAACACACCCTGTGTGTGAACCTGCATACCCGACCTAGGGGCCACAGGGCGCCTGTTTTGCTCGAGTGGGCCTTGAAGCAGTACAGCCTAGTGAGAGCTTGAAAATCCATCCAATTGCTCCTTTCTTACCTCTGACACCTAGCTTTGTTCCACCCTTTGGCAGTGTGGAGGGAAGAGGGCCCAACCCCGTCCTCAAGCGGACATGGGGCCTACTTTGAGAGGAAAGGCCCCCTTGAGGAGCTGAGCCCATCAAGGCACCCAGTCATGTCAAATATACTCCCACTGCTTGCTTCTTCATGGGTAGTACCACTATCAGCTTGGAATGTCTTTGCAAGGATCACAAAGGGAAGGGGAGATACACGACCCTGCCTCTGGAACTTCGGTCCTCTGAGCAGACCTGAGTGCTCTAGGGAGCCTAGGACTGTCAGGAAAATTCTTGGCTCCTACGGGGACACACCCCATATGTGAACCTGCATACCGGACCTCGGGGCCACAGTGTGCCTGCTTCTCTCGGTGTGCCTAAAGCGGTGCAGCCTAGCAACAGCTATTGAGCCTAGGTCTGTCTGGAACATTTTGGATCCTGTGGGGAAAACACCCTGTGCACACCCCTAGATACCGGGCCTAGGGGCCAAAATTCTCACATGTCTCCTGGGGAACCCTAACACAGTGTGACCTAGCAACTGCTTGAAAATCCATCCCATTGCTGTTTTCCTCCTTCTGATACAGCTAGCATTGCTCCTTGCTTTGGGATATCTCAAGCAAGGGGCGAGTCCATAACTGCTCTCCTGGGGCCCAATGGATGTGCAAGGTGCCCTCAACCAGGTGACCCCAGCATGCCACCTGGCCCCCTCAGACACACTCCCGCAGTCTTCTTCCTCATGGGAAGCACCTCTCTGACCCAGGAATGTGTTTGCAAGGCTCGGAATGTGCAGGGAGACACATGGCCCTGACTCTGGAATTGAGGTCCTTGGGGCAGGCCTGCAGGTCTGACATCTGAGAAGCAAAACACTTGCTGCAAATAGAGGCCTGAAAACACACTCTGTATGACTTTCCTTCCTCCAAGGAAGATAGCTTTCCCAGTCTCCTGCATGCTGAGTGTCACACAGCTGGAATGTGCTTGCGTGGAAGTCATGATTCAGTGGCAATGGCCCCTGAGGCCCTGTGCCCAGGTAGGGCGCCCACACTCACAGGCAAATCAAAGCAACTTCCAAATGAGTCAGCTCTTCACATCTAGTGGCCAAAGTATTGGAGTTTCAGGTTCAATATTAGTCTTTCCAATGTATATTCAGACCTGATTTCCTTTAGGATGGAGTGGTTGGGTCCTCTTATAGTCTAAGCAAACTTCAAGCATCTTCTTCAGCACCACAGTGCAAAAGCATCAAATCTTTGGCTGTCAACTTTCTTTATAGTCCATCTTTCACATCCATACATGACATGGAAAAATCTTAGCCTTGACTAGACGGATCTTTGTTGGCAAAGCAATGTCTCAGCTTTTTAATATGCTGTCTAGTTTGGTTATCACTTTCCTCCCAAGTCGTAAGCATCTTTTAATTTCATGGCTGCAGTCACCATCTGCAATGATTTCTGAGCCCCGAAAAATAAAATCTGCCACTGTTTCCACTGTTTTCTCATCTATTTGCCAAGAAGTGATGAGACTGGATGCAATGATCTTAGTTGTCTGAACGCTGAGCATTAAGCTAACTATTTCACTCTCCTCTTTCTCTTTCATCAAGAGGCTCTTTAGTTCTTCACTTTCTGCCATCAGGGTGGTGTCATCTGCATATCTGAGGTTATTGATATTTCTCCCAGCAATCTTGATTCCAGTTTGTGCTTCATCCAGTGCAGCATTTCTCACGATGCCCTATATATAAGCAGATATAAGTTAAATAAGCAGGGTGCCAATATACAGCCTTGACATATTCCTTTTCCTATTTAGAACCAGTCTGTTGGTCCAGGTCCAGTTCTGTTTCTTCCTGACCTGCATATAGGTCTTTCAAGAGGCAGGTCAGGTGATCTGGTATTCTTATCTCTTTCAGAATTTTCCCCAGTTTATTGTGATACACACAGTCAAAGGCTTTGGCATAGTCAACAAAGCAGAAATAAGTGTTTTTCTGGAACTCTCTTGCTTTTTCAATTATCCAGTGGATTTTGGCAATTTGATCTCTGGTTCCTCTGCCTTTTCTAAATCCATCTTGAACATTTGGAATTTCACGGTTGACATATTGCTGAAGCCTGGCTTGGAGAATTTTGAGTGTTACTTTACTAGCATGTGAGATGAGTCCAGTTGTGTGACAGTTTGAACATTCTTTGTCATTGCCTTTCTTTGAGACTGGAATGAAAACTGAGCTAACAACCTAGATGTTTTCAATCGCATATGCTAAAAGAACTGCCTTTGCAGTTTCCAAGGGAAAAAAGTTTCATTTTAACCAATTTTCTCTGAAGTTCAAGGAATATCATGGACATCCTCCATCAAAAAGTCATCTTTCTTTTATGTAATCACAGTTTCATGCCTAAATTATAGACCAACTCATGCTCAAATTGACTCTGATATCAGGGGCAGATCAGCTAGCTGATAAAAAGCTTGGATTGTCCCTCTGGAGGAAAGTGAGACCTTGGTCCCAAGAGAAGAATCTGAGGGCTTAAGGGAATTTGCAGGAGTGGGGAAATCTTGGTCCATCCTACATGTACCGTACTTAAATAATGCTTATTTATTTTACGGAAGTAAAAAAAAAAAAAAACACAGATGATAAAAACAAATATAAATCACTGAAAGGTAAATAAATTCATCATCTGTGATTGAAAGCTGCATTCTAAGAAAGCTGTGTTCTCTTAACCTAGAGAGTAGACTAAATTCCAGTCTGGTACCAGCTTACCAGATAACAAACAAAAAGAGTTGTTTATGGGTAAGCTCAGGAAAGTCTTTTCCATGTATCTTGAGGTAGCAGTATTTTTGCAAAGGCATCAGTGTGAAACCATGGAAGGCATGTTTAAAACCTGATTAGATAAAAATTGACAAAATAAAAATTGACAAAATTGACAAAATAAAAATTGACAAAAAAAGTGACAAAATAGTCACTGCTGTGACTTGAAACACTTTAATATGATAACTAGAATTATAACTGACAGCATTTTACCAGGACATATCAGATTTTCATGGATGTCACATAGTTTCTACGATACCTACATTAGTAACTGAAGGAGTCTTTGGGCTTAGAAAAGAAAACAACAGTCTCAAAGGCCCTTGCTTGTATCATTTAACATTGGAGAAAACAAAATCGAACTTTAGGTCCCACCCTGAGGCTCCAGGCCAGTTATATCTATCTATTTTCCCATGCAGCGTAGTGCCTGCTGGAAGTCCAAGGGATTTATCCTGCCTGGTAATTTCACCAGCTGGGACTCCACAACCCTTAGTCTGGCCGGCTGACCCAGCCCTGCTTCCAGCACTTTGCAGCCAGCAGGCCCTTGACCACCTGCTGGGACAGGAAAGGGAAGGGTCCACGAATTGCATCCTAGAAACTTAGTAGGGTGCATGTATTTAAAAACCTGGTGGCCACCCAGGCAGGAGAGAAGGGAGGAGGGCACCTTGCTGCCCTTTCATGGGGGAATCTGTGGCTGTCCTGCTGAGAGGGGGCCTTTCCATGGGGACCCTGTGCAATAAGTTTGGTGTTTTGGAATTGAATAATTAGAACGTGTAAAATTTTTAATTTATGTGGTGCTTTAATTAAAAAAAAAAAAAAAAAAAAAACAAGCAGCTCCAAGTTTTCTGCAAATTGAGGCCTCAAACTTGAAGGCCTATTTTCCTTCCACTGTGGCATTCTATGAAGAAATGTGCGTTTTTTAAAGAAAAGGGTCAGAAAAGTGAGGGAAACAGAAAAGCCAGAGGTGCCCCAGGAGTTTGGTGAAGGTCTTAGGAGGTCACTTGTAAATGCTGCTGGCCATCGGGAGGCAGTCTCTTGTGACCAATGGGCACAGAGCTCTGCAGGCTTGTCCTTTGCATGGATGTTCTTGTTTGTGGAAATCCAGCTCAGAGCCATCTCCTGATGTGTAAGAATTTCCCAGACTAGACCCCTAGGCAAATCCCACAGGGCCAGGGACTCCTTTCTTCATTGTATTTGTCTGTTTGACTGAAAACCAGAAATGGCATATTTTTCTTTCAATCTGGTCTATCATCCAGGCCTTGGAGTAATATTTCCCCTCCCCCTCAATAGGCTTGGGTTCCGGTGATGAATTATAGTCAGTTGTCCATGATTTCGCAGATGAGGAAACTGAGAGTCGGAGAGGGCGGAGGACTGTCCAAGGGAGAATGGGATATCCTTCCAGGAACACTGGCTCCTGGGTTTTTAATGAGCTTCCTACCCAGCATGGTCATTAAGTGGCAAGGGTTGACATTGAGAATAAACTATTGGTGGAAATGAAAAAGGCTTTTTGAAAGAATGTGCCTACCAGCTGTGCATCTTATGGAGTATTTTCATTGTACTTCCCAGCCCTTGGAAAGTGCTGGGCACAGGGCAGATGCTTCATCATTTTTATTGAATAAGTTCAATGTCACACAATTGTATCTGTAGTGTCAGCAACACTATGAGGTATATTAGAACAGTGATGGTCCCAGTTGGTACCCACAAGGATATTTTTAAAAATTGAAACAAATCTCTCTGATCATCACCAAGGCTATCAGAGGTCTACTGCAGACTCCACACAAGGGAGGGTCTACCTCTTGGGACATCCCCACTTCAGCATCTCCCTAAACCAGCAATCTAGGACAGCTGAGTACACTTGAAGTTCCTTCCTTGACCTTGGGAGTTTTTTTGGAAGACAATTTTTTGACAGACAGGGGTGGGGCAAGGTTTTGGGATGTTTCAAGTGCAGTCCATTTATTGTGCACTCTATTTCTGTTTCTGTTCCCTGGAGGCTCAGTTGGTAAAGAGTCTGCCTGCAATGAGGGAGACCCGGGTTTAATCCCTGGGTCAGGGAAATCCCCTGGAGAAGGAAATGACAGCCCACTCCAGTATTCTTGCCTGAAGAATTCAATGGACTGAGGAGCCTGGTGGGCTACCAAGGGCTGGACATGGCTGAGTGATCAAACTCTTATTTCTATTATTATTTCACCAGCTCCACCTCAGATCATCAGGCATTAGATCCTAGAGGTTGGGGGCCCCTGCTTTAGTTCCCTCTTTCATCTTCTACACAGCTCCAGCATGCTTCCTCCTCCTCTTCCACCTGCAGAACTACCTGCTGGGCTTCTCTGAGTGTGATTAAGAGTTTCCTTCCCTCACTGTCTTTCCTCTGAGTCCCTTTTCCTAAATGGGTTTCCATGATCTCCTTTAGGCACTTTTTCCCCAGGTGGTGCTAGTGGTAAAGAACCTACCTGCCAATGCAGGAATCCTATCCCTGGGTTGGGAAGATCCCCTGGAGGAGGGCACCCAGCCCACTCCAGTATTCTTGCCTGGAAAATTCCCATGGACAGAGGAGCCTGGTGGGCTCTGACAGTCAGACGTGATTGAAGCGACTTAGCACAGCATACCATAGGACCTTTGAACTGCAGACTCATGTGATTGTTTGGATTCTTTGGAGTCCCTTGTTATTCCACGTGTATGTTAGGGTCAGCTTGTATATTGCTTCCTAAAGGCCTGGAGAGGGTAATAGGCAGGAAGGCCAGGGGTCTCCAGACAGAGGGAATAGGCTGCAAGTGTCAGACGTTTTTTCATCTCTCAAGCAGCTGGAGGAACGAAACGAGTGCTACATTTTTTCCCCTTCTCAATACAAATTTAAGAGGTTTCTCTTAAAATTTTGTGTTGCTATGACGACTCCTGGCTCCACCTGAACTTAACTTTTCTCAAACCTTCAGCTAAGCAATGCATTTTGTCTTAAGGAAAGGTTTGTCTTAAGCTATGTTAATATACTACGTATTTCTGCTAGACTCTGTCTTCAGGTCGGTTCCCCCTAAAGGCTCAGAACCGACTTGACAAACCAATATGTTTTACTCATACCTGTTCTCCTAATCTATGTTAATGAAATGATATATTTGCTTGGAAATCTGCCTTTCTTCAAAATTCATGTCAATCATTCTATGGCCCGGGATGACTCACCTGCTGCCAATATTATCTCAATGCATGTTGTGGGTGAGGGGCCTGGTGTCATTCTCTGAGACATTGCCTTTCTTTCATTAGCAGACTGCTAGTGGCTGTATAACATCTGCCTAAAGACTAGCAGGGGGTACTCTTACTGCCCCCGTCTGATGTCTATGTCAGCAGCTTTCTCTATCTCTTTTATACTTTAATAAAACTTTATGACACAAAAGCTCTGAGCGATCAAGCTTTGTCAACTGGCCCTGGATTGAATTCTTCTCCTCTGGAGGCCAAAAATCCTGGCGCCTTTTGTGATTCAGCAATGACCTTTCAGTCTTTTGTAATTCATATTTAATCTTCATTTCAGATTGAAGATGCATTCCATGGTATTGCCATCTTAAGTCTTTCCATCGCTATGGAATATCTGTGCATGTATTCAGGATATTTTTCAGCAATCGTGTATAATTTCCAATGTGCCAGTCTTGTCATCCTCATTACACCCATGGCAAAATATTTTATTAATGTTGACACTATCAAAAGGAAATTGTTTTTTTAAATTCCTTTTCAGATTATTATTTGCTAGTGTATACAGATAAAACTGTGTAATCATTCATTTTTATCAGCTTGGACAGCTTGATAGTTGTCTTTACTTTCTTTACTTCCTCATACTTTAAGATTATCCTAGCTTATATATTTACTGTCTCGCCCCTAGTCTCAATCGTTTATTCAAAGAATTTCTGTCCTTTTTTTTAAACACTGAATTATTTTTGACAATGCTGGGTCTTTGTAGCTAGATGCCTAGTTGTAGTGAGCAGAGGCTACCCTCTAGTTGACTTGCCATGGCTTCTCATTGCAGCGCTTTCTCTGGTTGCAGAACTTGGGCTCTGGAGCATGCAAGTACTTCAATAGTTGTACGGGGGCTTAGTTGCCCCTGGGCATGTGGAATCCTCTAGGACCAGGGGTTGAACCAGTGTTCCCTGCATTGGTAGGCAGATCCTTTACCACTGGGCCACCAGGGACATTTCCTGTTCTTTTTCATTATAGAGTGATATTTAAAACATACATGTAGGAGCTAAATATGCTCAGCTGACAATATTTGGAAATATATACATGTATTCCAGCTTATATATTCAGTTGAGGGTAATTTGTGATGATGTCTCCATGAATCTTGTAACCTTTCCTTTTGTTTATCCATAACTTACCATTCCAATGGTAAGATACCTGGCTTCCACCACTTGTCATGTATGGAATTCAGTGCTTGTCCCATGTGGTTACTGAAACAACTGTCAGACTGTCTTCCAAAGGGGGCTGTGCATGCATCCCACCAGTATCTTGAGTATGTTTCTGTAGGAGAGTTTACTATCAGTATACCCTCCGTGGCCAGGTGTCTATTTCAATCTTTACCAGTTATGAATGGGCTTGTTTGCTCTAGTGTTCTTGGACAATTTGAGGACTCCTGTCTAGTTATGAGGGACACAGGAATCTCCTTGAGGCTTGGCAGGGCAATCAGCACACTTCTCGAGGTGAGGAGGGAGACCCAGGGTCCCTTTCCAGTTGCCATAGGGATATTGGGATTCCTACCAATTTTCAAGAGGAGTCAGGCATCATCACCTTTTGAATCATTGAATTCTGCATGCCTCTCGAGGTGTCAACGGGATGTGAGGCCTCCTGTCGATAAGAGGCGGGGACCTAGGACTTTCTCTATGCTCTCCATAGGGGATTCACACATCCCTTCATCCTGTGAGATGAAAGATGAGCCTGCATTCAAGCCACTGTAGGGAAATCGGACCTTCTTTCGAGTCAGGGCGTCTCAGGGTCAATTCCACTTGAGGCAGCAAACTCAGGGTCCCTCCCACATACTTACTGCTGAGAGACACCTCCTCTGGTTGTGCTTGTGGAATGGTGGCATACCTCTTGAGTGGAAGCCAGGGAATCAGCTCTCATTTCAAGATGATTTGGGGTACATGGAGCTTTCCTCGAGTTGCTGTGCTGAACTTGGTGTTCTTCTAGACTTGGGACAGTGTTCTCGGGGAATCTCTGCAGTTGCCTAAAGGAAGCCAACCCACTTGTCGTGTTTGATGCGGAACACGGGATGGCTCTGAAGCCAATGCAGTGGAATAGGGACTCATCTCGAGTTGATTTGGGATACACGAAGCTATTTCCCATTGCTGCAGTGACATCAGGGTCCCTCTGGACTTGAGACAGTGTTCTTGGGGATTCTCTGGAATTCCATCAAGCAAGTAATGGCTCCTTACATATTTGATGGGGAACACGGAATTGCTCTGCATGCAATGCAGGGGAATCAAGCCTCATCTCGCGGCGAGAAGGCAGTCTCATGGTTTCTCTCGAGTTGCGGCGCGAACCTGGGGTATATTCTCCAGGTACGGCGGGGATGGCCCTTCAAAACTCATGTTTGTTCAGCGACGTCAGGACTCCTGTCTAGTTACGAGGGACACCTCAGGAATCTCTTCGAGGCTTGGCAGGGCAATAGGGACGCTTCTCAATGTGAGGCGGGAGACCCAGGGTTCCTTTCCAGTTGCCACAGTGAGACTGGGATTCCTATCAATTTTCAAGAGGAGTCAGGCGTCATCACCTTTTGAAACATTGAATTCCGCCTACCTCCATGTCAAAGGGATGTGAGACCTCCTGGCGTGATGAGGCCAGGACTTAAGGCTTTCTCTAGGGTCTCCGTATTGGATTCAGACATCCCTTCATCTTGTGCAATGAAAGACGAACCTGCATTCAAGCCACTGCAGGGAAATCCGGCCTTCTTTCTTGTCAGGGCATTTGGACTCCATTCCACTTGAGGCAGCAAACTCAGGGTCCCTCCCCCATATCTATTGATGAGAGAAGCCTCCTCTTGGGGTGCTTGTGGAAAGTTGGCATACCTCTTAAGTTGAATCCTGGGAATCTGCTCTCATCTCGAGATGATTTGGGGTACATAGAGCTTTCCTCAAGTTGCTGTGCTGAACCTGGTGTTCCTCTAGACATGGGACGGTGTTTTCGGGGAGTCTCTGGAGTTGCCTAAAGAAAGTGAAGCAACTTGTCTTGCTTGATGGGGAAAGCGGAATTTCTCTGGAGCTAATGTGGCAGAATCGGGCCTCATCTCCAGTTGATTTGGTGTACACGGAATTATTTCGCGTTGCTGCGGTGACCTCAGGGTCCCTCTAGGCTTGTGAGTGTGTTCTTGGGGACTCTCTGGAGTTCCATCAAGCAAGTCAAGGCTCCTACGCATTTCATGGGGAAAACGGAATTGCTTTGCACGCAATGCAGAGGAATCTGGCCTCATATAGTGGCGAGGGGATGTCTCATGCTTTTTCACGAGTTGCGCTGGGAACCTGGAGTATATTCTCGAGTTACAGCAGGGATGGCCCTTCAAAAGTCGTGTTTGTTCAGCGACGTCAGGACTCCTGTCTTGTTATGAGGGACACCTCAGGAATCTCTTCGAGGGTTGACACATCAATAGGGACGCTGCTAGAGGTGAGGCGGGAGACCCAGGGTCCCTTTCCAGTTGCCACAGGGATACTGGGATTCCTATCACTTTTCAAGAGGAGTCAGGCATCGTCACCTCTTGAAGCAATGAACTCTTGGTGCCTCTCTAGGTGTCAAAGGCATGTGAGGCCTCCTGTCGAGAGGAGGAGGGGAACTAGGGCTTTCTCTAGGGTCTCCACAAGGGATTCAGACATCCCATTTTCTGGTGAGATGAAAGACAAGCCTCCATTCAAGCCACTGCAGGGAAATCAGGCCTTCTTTTGAGTCAGGGCATCTCGGTGTCCATTCCATTTGACGCAGCAAGCTCAGGGTCCAACTCACATACCTATTGCTGAGAGAAGCCTCCTCTAGAGGTGCTTGTGGAAAGTTGGCATACCACTTGAGTCAAAGCCAGGGAATCAGCTCTAATTTCGAGACGATTTGGGGTACATGGGGCTTTCTTCGAGGTGCTGTGTTGCAACTGGTGTTCCTCCAGACTTGGGACGGTGTTCTCGGGGAATCTCTGGAGTTGCCTAAAGGAAGTAAAGCCACTACTCCTGTTTGATGGGGAACACGGGATGGCTCTGGAGCAAATGCAGGGGAATTGGGCCTCGGCTCGAGTTGATTTGCAGTATGGAGCTATTTCGCATTGCTGCGGTGACACAAGGGTCCCTCTAGACTTGTGACAGTGTTCTTGGGGACTCTCTGGAATGCCATCAAGCAAGTCAAGATTCCTTACGTGTTTGATGGGGAACACGGAATTGCTCTGCAATGCAGAGCAATCAGGCCTCATCTTGCGGCCAGGGGGAAGTCTCATGGTTTATCTCAAGTTGCGGTGGGAACGTGGGGCATATTCTCGAGTTAAGGTGGGGATAGACTTTCAAAACTCCTGTTTGTTAAGCGACATCAGGACTCTTGTCTAGTTATGAGAGACACCTCAGGAATCTCTTTGAGGCTTGGCAGGGCAATAGGGACGCTTCTTGAAGTGAGGCGGGAGACCCTGGGTCTAATTCCAGTTGCCACAGTGATATTGGGATCCCTATCACATTTCAAGAGGAGTCAGGCATCGTCACCTTCTAAGCATTGAACTCCGCGTGCCTCTCGAGATGTCAAAGGGATGTGAGGCCTCCTGTCGAGATGAGGCGGGGACATAGGGTTTCCTCTAGGTCCTCCACAGGGGATTCAGACATCCCTTCATCTTGTGAGATGAAAGACGAGCCTACATTAAAGCCACTGCAGGGAAATCTGGCCTTCTTTTGAGTCAGGTCATCTTGGTGTTCATTCCACTTCAGGAAGCAAACTCAGGGTCCAACTCACATACATATTGCTGAGAGAAGCCTCCTCTTGAGGTGCTTGCAGAAAGTTGGCATACCTCTTGAGTCGAAGCAGGGAAATCAGCTCTAAATCTCAAGACGATTTGGGGTACATGGGGCTTTCCTCGAGTTGCTGTGTTGCACCTGGTGTTCCTCTACACTTGGGACAGTGTTCTCGGGGAATCTCTGGAGTTGCTTAATGAAGTCATGCCACTTGTGTTTGATGGGGAACGCAGAATGACTCTGGAGCCAATGCAGGGGAATGGGGCAGCATCTCGAGTTGATTTGGGGTAGACGGATCTATTTCCCGTTTCTGCACTAACCTCACGGTCACTCTAGACTTGTTACAGTGTTCTTGGGTACTCTCTGGTGTCCCATCAAGCAAGTCAAGGGTCCTTACATGTTTGATGGGGAACACAGAATTGCTCTGCACGCAATGCAGAGGAACCGGGGCTCATCTCGTGGCCAGGGAGAAGTATCATGGTTTTTCTCGAGTTGCGGTGGGATCCTGGGGTATATTCTCGAGTTACGGTGGGGATGGCCCTTCAAAACTCGGATGTGTTCAGCTATGTCAGCACTCCTGTCTAGTTAAGAGGGACACCTCGGGAATCT